>NC_090882.1:4313033-4330533 GCF_036669935.1 Montipora foliosa
TACACACGTTACACAAAATTGACATTTTTACAAGCTTCCTTTGCCTTTTAATGGGCAACAGGTCTTTAGAAGGTGGGCAACTGAAAAAAAACCATGGGCAACCAAAAAATCAAAACTGGTTGCCCAAAGGGCAAATTAGTAAAAAGGCAAGTGTCGAACACTGATTACTCATGCTAAGTTTGAAGAATATTACTGTTATATTTTCAGAGATATTTTTGATTTTGTGATCCATCTTCTAGTGGAACTGCTGATGATGTTATCAATTTGCTCATTTGCATAACACAAAAAATCAAATATCTCTGAAAAGAAAAAAGATACAGAAAAGGCCATCCTTCATTATTTTGAAAACCCTTTCAAATATGCATTGATTATTTTTCACTTCAAAGGCACTTTAATCCTCTAATATTTTGCATGTTCAACTGACCTTTCATTGTCAGACTAGTGCTTTAAAAGTAAAATAGTAACATCTGTAATAGTGTGAAAACACTGTCAAGTGAAGCACGATGTGAACGTCTACAGTCAGTTAACTGAAATTAAGTTCCAGTTAAAGAGGGTCAGGCTTGGGTATTTTTTATCAATCCCCTCCCCCACGCCTCTGATGTCAACTGAACCCCGGGTTGAGGGTTTTTTTCTTGGTTGCCTGGTTTTCATTCTTCATCATGATCATCTTCCAAAAAAATGTAGTTGTAAATGTTGTGGTTTAATCTTTTTCCTGGTTAATCAAAATTTTTCAAAGCAGTTCAATTTTGATTGTCCTTTATTTGAGATTATGATAATGAATGTTAGACAAGGAAAAATCAAAATTGAACTGGTTTGAAAAACAACTTTAATCACTCACTGAAAAACTATGTCCCCATTAAACAAAGAAAAAATTTGAAGCACAGCATTTATAAACATCTGGCTGTGGTACATGATGTGCTTTGAAATCATTGATGTACTGTACATGTATGTACAGCCTACTGTCTGTCTGTTGCAGGTACATTGTAAATGTTTACAACTAAATCTTGTGAAGCCTTTTCCTTCTTACATGTACTTCAATCCCAATTCGACTACAAGTTAATCATGGCCAGTTACTATCATTATTATTAATTGTATTTATCATTGTTATTATTTATTACTTGTACTTAATAATTATCTGGTTCTTTTGTAGGGACGTGCAATGGTACAAAAGGTAAAATCCAAATAAAATGGCGGCTAGTAGTTGCAGAGTGTGCAGAGTGGTATGATTATCTCAAGGTAAAAAAATCCTACTGTACATTGAATCAACAATTTGAGGATATAGGACATACAGTGGTTGGTAATAAATAAATAAATGAATAAATAAATAAGTAAATCAAGAAAATTATAAGACATTGCAATAAATGGGTTGTTCCAGAAAAAATCCACACCCCCCGACGGATGGGATTCTGGAAATTCTCGTGGGAGGGGGAGTCAAGGACCCTGGAAATCCAGGCGGGAGGGGGGGTTGAACTCGAAAAAGTCTTCTGCAGGGGTCATCTGAACCGATAGTTCACGCAATTCGAACATTTAGTTCGGTGACAGTTTGGCGCTCTCAGGCCCTGAAAATAGTAGAAATATTTTGTTCACATATTTCTCACCTGGCATAAATGATAATCTAAGTTCCTTCGCAGGTCTTTTTATAGCATAAAATGCGAACAAGATACTAAAGAAAGAGCTGTCGCAACAATATTGCAACGAAGAGTTTGAAACGCCTGACACATTTTTACTATACTCGTACCCAGACCCAGCGTGCCACCGTTGTTTCGTGTAATGATACAAGTAAAGAAAGTAAACAATATTGATTTACTTTCACACCTTCTCGCACTTTGTATTCGCATTTTGTATTTAGAAAGTCAAGTTTGAGAAAGCAAAACAAATAGGCGTCCCAATCCGCAAGAGCCTGGTGAAGAACCCATGCACTGGACGAATCTGTCGAAATCTGAAAGCCATCTGAAGCCGGTTTTAAAATAATTCGTTGAAAGTTGAAAATATATGTTAAAATTTCGTTTTCGTGAATGGGAGCTGTTTCAAGTGCTTTTGTCCTGGATAGGTTCTTTATAGTACACATTTTGTGTTTCCGATTTACTAACCAAAGCCTAAAGACTTTTTGAAACTTATAATGTCGGACTGAGAAAGCTCTTCACGACACGAGTTTGAACTTTCCTCCACTGCAGATTAGAACTACAGGCTCTTGAAGGTAGGATATGTGACTCAAATTATCCAGTCTTTAAGATATAAAAGAATTTGAACGATAAACAAGTTTAGACTCGTTTTTCAAAGGATTTTGATCATGTTTGATTTAAAAGTTTTCGATCTTAAGTGGCCGAGACTGACGTTATGTCTCCAAAAGGAATGACTATTGAACTCTTTTGTCATGTTCTCTACTAATTGTATTTACTTTTGGACCATATTTAGCGCAAAGAAAGAACAAGGGCAATTGATTTTTATGAGCTATGAATGTATAAACACTTGTTCGCGTTTTAGCATTTTTGCTCCTTTCTTTTCTTAGTTCCACACAACAGAATTTTTATATAATTTAGCCAAAGCTTTAGAAATTAAAAAAGGACATCTTCTATACGTGATTGTGCGTATTTTCTATTAAAAATAAATTAAATTTAATCCTAATATTTTTCCCGCAAATCAAGGCAGGAGGGGGGGTCTTTTGTCTTGGAAATCCAGACAGGAGGGGGGGGTCTTGGGCTTCAGGAAATCCAGGTGAGAGGGGGGGTTAAAAAACGACCCCATCCGTCGGGGGGGTGTGGACTTTTTCTGGAATAACCCAATTATAATAAATTATAATAAATTGTAATACATTGTATCCTATCTAGTACAGTGGTTGAGAGGTCTATATTTTGAAATCTCTTTGAGGCAGTGGTTTTAATAAGTACTGGAAGTCGTTGAAAAGTGTCTGATACTTCACTTAGAGAAGGCAGCAACTTTTTCCCTACATTTCAACCTGCCTTAAGAGTTAAATTTATTTTGACAAATTATGTCAACAGTCAGTTACTATACATGTACTCAAACCAGTCGCAAACTTCAAATTTTTTAAAACCCCTGTGTTTCCAATTTAAATTTTCAAAATTTTGGGTCTTGATATTATTGCATTTGTGCAGGAACATGGGCAAGACGGTATAAAGAACGTGTGGGATTCTGATAACTATCTCAACCATTCTCTAAGTGGGGAAGAGGAAGTTCCTTGTAAAGCTTCCTTTCACTTAAAGGTAGGTGTATTCTGTATGTACGGGGTATTCAGGGTCAGAAATTAACTTTTTTATATGGGTGCCAACTGGCTACTAGATAAATGATTTTCGGTGGCCAGATGGCAAATTGTGGTTGCCAAATATTTTTACCTGAAAAATGCATGTTTTGGATTTTGATGGATACCAGAAAACAACGATCACACGGTCTTGTGTATGTGTCAAGCATTATTTTCCACTTTTGAAAGAAGACCTTTTTGAGAGAAAATGTGTCCGGCCTCAAGTGCAAATTTAGAAATCCATCTGCCCCTTAGTGTTTTGAAAATTTCAGCCGTGGAAACACGAGTCCCGTTCTGTCGCACACATGTCGCCAAGTTGTTACTGTGCTACTGTAATGGTCCCAAGAGAAAGTGGAGACAATGCTTATGCAAAATTTTGGAGGGACAAACAAAGAGTATTGTGGTGTTTTTGATATTGGCTAATTGTTACAGGTATTTGTTTGTTACTTCGATTTTTAACGTTGAAGGTGGCCAAAATACATGTATACTACAGATCATGATTTTGAAATCTGTGAAATCAAAGCAAAAGGATGTCTCTTCCAAAGTGTTAGTCACTGCAAATGATGTAAAATGTAATTTTACCTAACAAATAAATGCAAATCAGGAGAAAATGCTAAATGTAGTGACCAATCTCCTGGAGGGGGGAATGGAAACTAGACATTTCAAAGGCCTTTTTCTCAAAAACTATCTGTTCGACCCCTCCTTAAAATTTCAGGATTTCTTTAGCACGAAACAATCATGTATGTAAATAAATAGTTAAATCTGGCAGACGGGTTTTTCGTAAATGGCAAAAACATAGATTTTCATTTATTTTGATAACTAAAAAACTGTCAGATAGATCTTTTTTTAAAAAAATGTTGATGGTTTCCTCTTCATAGTGTTTAATACAGTGTCGCTCAAAAGTAAGTTACCACCTCACGTCGCGTTTCCTGCGCTATGCGATTCCTGCCGTGCGCGATGCTATTCGCGTAGCGCGAGAGTAACCGAAGCGTAAATTTGTGGCACATGTTAGGAACTTATGTGTTATGCGAAATAATTCTCTCTCTGCAGTTGCATGAGTAAGGCAAGACGATTTTTGATTTGTTGATTTGTATGGGAATCGTCGAAATTGACTAAATAAAACTACCGTGAGCTTTATTTCAAAACATCCTTTCTACATAACAACTATATGATTATTATTACCTACAGTCAACAGTGCTGTTATCGCCCACAATCTTAAGTTCGCAACTTGGTAAGGCTTAAATTATCTGAATCGTTTGATTCTTGGACCATCGGGTTAAAATTTGCGTTTAAAATTTTCAGAGCGAGTCTCCAAAAGGAAACGCAAACAAAGGATTATTATTATCTTGAAAATGTGTAATAATACAAGAGTGCTTATGATTCATAGTTTGTTGATCGGCGAACTAAGCTTTGTAAACAATGAAAATAATGTGCTTGGGAATTGCCACATTCAATAATAATGTTTTTATGTACGAAGATATTGCAATTTATTATTTTTGTATTCTTGAGGTCAATAACAAGAACAAAGTACACCACATGTTAATCTAAAGCAGCCATCTTTTTATTTACCCAAAATTCCCTAGTACGTCACATTACGTCATGAGATACAACACTCCTCCTTCCTATTACAACAATTGATAACTAACCTTAAACACAACTAGATACAAATAAACTTAAAGAGCTACAAGTTCAGTCTCTCAGGGGGTTTACTCACTCGTCCAGAACGAGTAACCTTTACAGGGGTACCCACAAAATGAGGATTTGATACAGGAACTTTCCTTGTGTCAGGATCAGAATTTATCTGTACCACTGTGGTAGGGACTTCAGCCAATTCTGTACCTACGTTAGGAACCTGGCCAAATTGACTGGATGTTTTCGCTTGCAGCATCACTGGAATCTCTTGCGACAAAGGGGTGGGATTGCATTCTACAATTTCTCTTTCAATGTTTTCCCTTTTAGCATTCTGTTCTCTTGCATCATCAGGTATTAAATGATTTGCATGCACAAATCTACGGTTATTACCTGGCACTCTAACGAGGTAAGTCTCAGGGCCCTTTATGGCGACAATTGTACCCTGTATCCACTTCTCCTTCCCCCCCTCTGACATTTTTAACCCTGACTGGCTGATGTAGATCAAAGGTTCGCAACTTTGGATGAGCACCATCTTTGTACAGTTTAGATGCTGCTTGCCTGCTTTCTACACGACTTTTTAAACTTGGTTTGACCAGGGAAAGAAATGGCCGGGGCTCTCTTTTCAGAAACAACTCTGCTGGAGTCTTACCTGTAGTGGAGTGTGGAGTATTCCTGTTTCGGAATAGAATATCAGCCACTTTATGTTACACTGACCTTGTGTTGCCATAAGCTTTATACATACCTTTGAATGTCCGCACATGTCTCTCCGCTAAACCATTGCTGGCAGGGTGGTAGGGGGGACCTAGGGTGAGTTTGATCCTGTTCATTTTCAAAAATGTCTGGTACTCTTCAGACACAAACTGAGGACCATTGTCACTAACCACTTCATGAGGTAATCCGTATCGAGCAAATACGGCTCTAAGGACGTTGATGGTAGCAGTTGCAGTAGTAGTAGCCATGGGGAAAACTTCCAACGATTTGAATGACTATCAACAATGACCAGAAATTGTTGACCCTTTACTTCAGCAAAGTCTACATGGATCCTTTGCCATGGTTCAGTAGCCCAAAGCCAGAACAGCAGAGGAACTGACTTAGGAGTGCTTTGTGTATTGACACAGTCTTCAGAAAATCTGACTCTGTCTTCTATGTCCTGGTCCAGACCAGGCCACCAGACAAATATTTTGGCAAGTGCCTTCATACAACACATGCCTGGATGGCATTCATGCAATTCATCTAACAGATGCCCTTGTAGTTTGAGAAGAATGACCACACGCCTGCCCCACAACAGACAGCCATCTTCTAGGGAAAGATCTTCCCTACGATTCCAATAAGGTTTTATCTCGGGATCAGGACAATGATTTGGCCAACCTGAGGACGTGTACTCATACGCTTTAACAAGCACCTTGTCTTTCTTAGTAAAGTCAGCAATTTCCACAGCTGTTACAGGTAAGCTACTGACAGCTGTAGCAAACACATAGTGCTCATCTGGGTCAGGGTCCTCTTCATCTCTGGTCAGAACAGAGAATCTACTGAAGAAATCAGCACTTGCATTGTCTGCAGACTTTTTATAGACAATGTCATAATCATACCCAGATAAAAGCACAGCCCACCTTTGTAACCTTGCAGCTGCTAAGGGAGGAATGCCAGATTTAGGACCAAATATACGCGTCAGAGGTTGATGGTCAGTGAAAAGGGTAAATTTTCTGCCATTAAGGTGAAGATTGAACCTTTTGATCCCAAAAACTATGGCTAAACCTTCCTTTTCTATCTGGGCATAATTTCTTTCTGCCATACTGAGTGTTCTGGATGCATATTCAATTGGTTTCTCAGACCCATCCTCCAATCTATGACTCAAAATTGCCCCCATACCATGTGGGCCAGCATCAACACTCAGTACAAGGGGTTTACTGGGATCATAGTGGACCAACACCTGATCACTTGAGAGTACCTCTTGCCCACAAAAAGGCGGCCTCACAACTTTCACTCCAAAACCATTTAGTCCTGTTACTGAGGAGCTCATACAATAGATGTAATTTGGATGAAAAATCAGGAATGAACTTTGAGTAGTAATTTATCATTCCCAGAAAAGATCTCAATTGCGAGACATCGCCCCTGATTTAGGTCCTGGATTTTATTAGCTTCTTCACTCACAGGTTCTCCCATGTGCTCTTTGTTGGCTTTGTTTGCTAACTCATCTGCAATGCATCGGTTGTGCGCAACCGTAAATGTCAGCTCTCTCACTGCTAACAAATGGCACTGCGTTCTTGACATTTTGGAATGCAATCCAGACACAAGTCTATCGCGAAGACCTGCCTCTAAAAAGGCACCAAAACTGCATGTGGAGGCCAATTTTTTTAATCGCACCACAAAGTCAGAAACACTTTCGTTTTCTTCTTGTGAAGCAGTCCAGAATTTTTGTCTTTCGGCAATGACTATCAGAGCCGGTTCGTAGTGTGCCTGCAGAATTTGCTTTAATTCCTGGTACGATTTACTGTTCTGGTTCTCTGGGTCACATAGATTCTTTATCAACTTGTAAGCTTGTGGTCCAACCACTGCTAGGAACACATGTACCTGTCGGTCTTCGGCAATCTCATTCGCTACCATGAAGGCTTGGTAGGGTCTGGCATAATTGGCAAATTTCTTGGTATTTTCATCAAGTGGGCCCACATGGCCATAGACAGCAGTCATATTTTACACTCACGTGGGCGAAACGACGATCCTCGTCGCCAATTTTGTATTCTTGAGGTCAATAACAAGACCAAAGTACACCACGTGTTAATCTAAAGCGGCCATCTTTTTATTTACCCAAAAATTCCCTAGTACATCACATTACGTCATGAGATACAACAATTATAGGCATGTTTTCTTCGAAAATTGGCCTTTCACAAACTCCTTCCACGGTTAAAATTTGAAACAAAAGGTCAATTAAAATCGTACGCAAGCATCAAGCTACTGCACTTACAGATTTCTTACCATCGTGCGCGACATGATTCCTGTAGCGCGCACGAGAATCGGTACTGTAATTCCCAAAATTTTAACCCTGGTTGTACGGCTAAGTTTTGAGAAAAAGGCCTTTGAAATGTTTAGTTTCCATTCCCCCCTCCAGGAATTTGGTCATTATGTTTAGCATTAATTTTTCCCCTGATTCACATTTATTTGTGGGCCACCTGGCAATGACAATGATTAAATTATAACTTTAACCCTGTAACACCCAAACCGGCCTAAACCGGCCAGGTATTTTACTCTGTCTAATGCCAGATGATTTTACTAGTCAATGGGGAACCCCCAGGAGTCAATGGGTTAATCACTCACTGAAAAACCTGTCCCCATTAAGAGATACTAGAAATTTCAACTCTTTGAGACCAACAATGGTATTGAAGCCCCATAAGTAAACCACCATACACTTATCTACTTGTCTTTAAAACATTATTGTAATAGCTAGAGGAAGGAATGTCCTTGACTAACGTTTTTCCTGTGCAGGACGTGACAGATACAGTAGAAGAAAAAATTATCTATCGTCAACTTTCACCTGATGAAGAAAAGGTAGTAAAAAAGCTATTGTTACATTTCGTTTATGTAACAGATTTCAATGAAACTCTGGAATTTGTTATTGGTGTTGTAACTGTATAACATTAAAGAAACTACACTTTATTCGCAAAGAGCTGGCACAGAGTTCCTGGTGATGGGGTTTGAACAATGGGACCATGGTATTGTTTTGACTTGCTGTTGTGGTGACACTACCAATAAATGAAACAATACTGAACCAACTCACCGACGACCAGGGGTTAACTTGGTTGGTGTGGATGGTTTACATTGTACATGTATCTTTGAATCAGAGAATTGTAAACTGCTCTGAAACTGAAGTGACAAGATACAAATGTATGTGCATCGTATAAATCCTTTGCTATAATTATACTAATACCATCAACTTCGGGGAGCAGGGCTGGCGCAGTGGTGAGAGCACTCGCCTTCCACCAATGTTGCCTGGTATTGATTCCTGGATTTGACATTTGACATTTATATGTGGGTAGAGTTTGTTGGTTACCTACAGCTGTAAATGTAGATGCACTCTGCTCCAAGAGGTTTTCCCCTCTCAAAACCAACATTTGATTTGAATTTGTAGTCTGCCCAATATTAGTTGAGGGCTTGTGTTCGGCAAAATAACCTTGAGATTTAAATATAGTGATTATTATTATTATTATTATTATTATTATTATTATTATTAAACTTTGTGTATGCAACTGTAATTATGATAATAATATTATTTTCTAACTAGTCTGATGAAGGAGATCATAAAAAGAAAGAAAAGCAGAGTGAGATGGTTGCCAAAAACCAAGAGGGTAATAGTCAAAGCGATAACAGCAAGGAGGGAAAAGGTTCCTCTCCGCATAAGGAACCTCATGATGATTCCCGGAAGAAAGGGAAACCAAAAGACTCTCAAGACAGTAATAAGAAAGTTAAACAAAGAAAGAGAAGAAGTGATGAAGACAAGGTGAAATATATTTCTTGCTATTTATTGTATCTGTCAACTCTTTCCATTTGAAAATTGCTATCATTTTGTGTGTTTGTGATTACAGTGGAGTTTTTGTGGATAGAAAGTACATGTATCTGTCACGTAGTTTGAAGGAACCTTTAGTTTTGTTTCTTTCATTTTATTCAATAAATTATTGTGATTTCAATGGCACCTGTAACAGTTATAAAACATTGTCTTTCTGTCTTTTTTGTGATCGTTACATTTACAGTTGTATGTGTACTTCATAAGTTGTTGATTCTTGTCAAGTTAAACGTAATGTTTTGAAATGACCAAACAACAAGTCATGTGCAATGTACATGTACACAAAAGTTACATTATTAAATGAGATTTTACTGCCACATCAGTAAAATGCGGTTAATGGAACGTGACCATACTAAAAGGGCTACCGTATTTACCCGTGTATAACACACACTTTTTTTCTGCTAAAACAGCTCCGAAAATTGAGATGCATATTTTACACGGAATCCATTGTTTTAGACACGTATCCCTCATTAGCATATAAACGAAGACACATTGGTTTTTGATTGAAAAGCAAAAGGCTTAACCAAGAGTTAAAAATTTAGATCCACTAATAAATTAACCTTCCTATTTAAATGAACAACTGAACAACATAGCCTTCACTTTTGAGTGATTAACTGAAACATCAAAATGGCCACAAAAAAAAACTCAATGGAGTTTACAATGCCGGTCTGATAAATAACGCTCGTTAATTTCGCTGTTATATTGTAAAACTTTGCAAAGAACACAACTACCCACTACATGTTACTGGAAATATGGACAAAACGCCACTGATCTTTGATATGCCGCCAAACCGAACGGATCAACATTAAACCGCAGAGAAGAAATGTCATGATGGGAAATGACAAGAATCACGCAACTGTTTTGTTGGCGTGTGCTGGTGATGGATCAAAATTAAGACCAATGGTGATTTTCAAGAGGAAAACAGTGCCTAAAGTTGAAAACAAACACAGGGTTATCAGCGACGCCCAAGAGAAAGGCTGAATGAAGAGTTTGGCGTCCTCCATGTGGTGGACTGGGGAGACAAAAGAAGCCTACTTGTTTGTGCTTTCGAAGCTCGTGTGACGGAAAGCATGAAAGCAGCATTTGTAGAGAAAACACCAATTGATTTAGCAGTAATTCTTGGCAGATTGACCTCAGTTCTGCAGCCCCTTAATGTTTCTTTAAATAAACCGCGTAAAGACATGGATGGCGGATGGAATCAATGGCCACCAAAAGAAGCCCTCGGAAGAAATCATCCCTCTGTGGATCACTGTTTCATTGCAACATAATATCCTGAAGAGATGATTGAGTCATATTTTGTTAAATATGGAGTAGTAAAAAAACCTTGATGATACACAAGATGATCTTGTGGACGGACAACAAGATGACCTTGTGGATGACGACTCTTCTGGGAGAGAAGGGCTGTTCTATTGTGACTACGAGTTAGAGTTTGTATAAAGGTTTCAGTTTTTAAACACTTTACATAGGCTTATTTACTTTACGGTTGTAAGTAGCGGAACAAATTTTCTTATCCAGGAAATGCATTTTTTCCACGCTAGTTTTGCATGAACAATTTCTCTGTTTTCTGCTTGAACTTTTTCTTTTTCAAAATGCAGTCCAAAATTCGGGTGCGTATTATGCACGGGTAAATATGGTATTCATGTCGCAATAGTTATCTTCGCGTTCTTCCTTAGTCGGTCGTTCAAGGTCATAAAATCAATGGTCTTGTAGTAAATAAAATGAGGACATACATGTATTGACTTTGTTCCTAGATCTCAGATTATAACATACACCTGCATTGGCCAAATCTGTTAAGGCCTCATTCATTACTGCTAAACAGCATGTGTAATGCCTACCTGCTACATAGTAGAACCTGTACAACTGGCTACTTAGGACAGTGCTTACTATTTTTATTGTGTATACGTTCGGCACATATGTTCTGCACATCTCAGTAAGTACTCTTAGTATCCAAAAAGAAAATATTGGGGGTAGCCATGCATTTTTGAGAGATAATTAATTTAAGCTTCACTTTGAGAAAAAACGCCTTACATTGCTTTGTATTTCAAAGGTTTTTAGAAATATTATTCATCAATAATATTATTGTTGTTACCTTTGAAAAATGCAAGGTTATCCCTAATTTCCTTTTTGGATTTCAATAACACTTGTTAAGATCTACATTTCCTGCATAATCATAAACCAGGGAAAAATACCTTTGAATTAGTAGGCACCGTCCTTAACAGACAGAGTCTAGCTATATAAAAGCCTTCGTTAGCTGTCCAAGGTTCACTTGGCAGTTTGTGCTGTATAGTAAACCAACTAGCTGTTTGCAATTTGTTAAAATTTCCCTCACCTCTCTCCCTCCCTTTGGAGATGGGTTGGATATATCCCTTTGCCTTCATTAAAATTGGGTCATTCCTGCATGGTGCTGTCTGCGCATCGACTTCCCCCAAGCTTGTTGGCTCATTTGCCTTTGTACATTGCTTGCTAAGCAGTACTCTTGTCCGATCCGGCACGTGCTGTTTACCGCTCAGCTTTTTGTGCTGGAGAGATAAGTGAGGTTGTTCTATGTCACACAATGCAGAAGTGGCATAGGCTAACCAGCCGCAAGGCAGTGTTCCCCTCAAAAAACGCCAATAGGTATGTTGTCTCGTTTTATTGCACCTTGCGTTATGCGTTTAAAAGCTAATTATGTTGATACCAAGGAACAGTGATATTAACAGTAATTAGTATCACCCAACTAGTGCTGAAATGCTGAATTTTGACTGGCTACACTACTAGAGGACTATTAGTAATAGTCATCGAGTAGCTAAAAGCGTGACGCTTTTTTCGTTTTATTCCCAAATAAATATATTTTCAACTTGCATTTGCTAACTTTATTATTGCCTTTTCTGTCCGACTAGTTGGGTGATACTAAAACAATTAGACCCTTCGCCCTCAAGGGCCACGGGTCAATAGCCCATTTGGCTTCGCCTCATGGGCTATTGACCCGTAGCCCTTCCGGGCTACAGGTCTAATTGTTAATTAGTATTATTATTGCATTGGCAATGAAGTTTAATCTCAAAATTGCTGCTTTAATGTGAACTTTGACTTTGTCTTTAATTTCTTTTGCTTGCTTGTGTTAACAGAATCAGTTAAATTTTCATTATTTTTGGAACAGAATAATGCTGATGCTGAAGGGAAACAGGTGGAAAGTGCTCAAGTGCCAAAGGTTGGTGCCTTTCTTTCATACAGCTCCAATAAGCTACGTAATGGCAGAGACTATCACAGGGTGTTTCCTTAAAGGGGCTACAGTATGTCGTGCAAAATGATGTAATTTCATGACACCCCAAATGCCCAAAAAGTAGAATAAAACATTGTAATAACCACTTACCATAGTTTTTCAGTTATAAGGCGTAGCATTTTTTCTCAAAGAAATTGCTTGTTGGCTCCAAATGTAATCTTAAGTCAAGGTGTGTCTTATAGCTGTGTATCTTCTGGGAACAAAGCTTGTGCAGGGACGATTCTTCCATCCTCTTCCGCCATCTTGTTTAAATCGTCCCAACCTTCCCCTTACTGTGATTCCAAAATGGTGGCCTCACACCAAAGTTTGTGATGATGGCCTTCCATTCTTAGCATTGTACAACAAAAAACACCTGCAAGAAAGTACTAACAGCAGTAGGATTTAAAGGTTTTTCTCTAAATTCTAGTTGAATTTCCTTCTGTCTACTTACACTGCAATCTTCAGTTGAAACAGCATACAGTGTAACTGGTGATAAGTTGAACCAAATTCCACTGTTCGAGATGCATCGTATAACTGATTATTTTGATGAGATTTTCAGTTTGCGACATAAATGCCATGAAGATTGAAAGTTAAAGGTGCACCTTGTACATTGTATCCGAAAAACTTTGGTAACAACATAAAAGAAATACAACAAAAGGAAGCTTGGATGGACACAAATGAACAAGATTGAAACGGCTTGCATTTGGGTAATCTTGAAAAAGGTGGCGCCAAAGTTTTCCAAGTTTGTGCTTAATTACGTTCATGTACTCAGAATCATCTTGTTTGTGATGTAACAATAATTTTATCAGTAAAGGAATTCTACATTATCATTTTCGAGTTTTTAACTCATGATTAACTAAAGATTTTTCCCTAAACACCCTAAAATAATGTGACGTAGCCCTTTTAAGCCTTAAAACTTCATTTACGACTTTTTGTTAGGGTTCAAGTTAAGGTCTTGATTAGAGGGTCACTTTGTGACAGCTACATGTACACTCTACATGTGCACCAAGTAAAGTGAATCTCCCTATGTTGCTGCATTCAACAACCCTCCATTGTTAAAATGTGGAGTAGCAATGTAACATTGATTGAAATTTTTGCCTTTTAATAGAAAGTCGCAAGTCCAGATGTAAAAGAAGACAGTAAGAACATTACTGCCGTTGACATTAAGGTAGAGTTTTTACGTTACTTTTAGGCATAAATCCCAGGGTTTAAAGGTTCCAACAAAAATAATGAGGAGAAGGAAGAGGGAGCAACAAAGAACACCAAAGAAAGCCATGGGAATGAGCTTGCTTAACATTTTGTGGCTTTAGAAGTTGGGGCTATTCCATGTTGCGACAATACCTTGTCCTAATGTGTGGAGAGAGATGCACTTTCTTGTGGTAGTTCATTAATAAGCAGAATATTATTTTGTCCTTGAAACAGAGTGACAAAGGAAAAACAGAAAAGAAGAAAGGCAAACAAGTCGCAAAGCAAAAGGTACATAAATGAGAAGGTGGTCACGTTTTGACACGTTTCGAAGTCATTCAGATACCGGCATTTTTACTTGGTTTTCATTCCACCCCGAAAACTTGTCATTTTTTTAGATAAACATCTTAGCCTTTTCAAAATGTACCATGTTTCATCGGCTGCAGGGTGGTGATTTTTCAGAAAGTTTAGCGTAGTAACAGTGCATACAGTACACATAGATTGGATTAAAATCAAAGGTGTATTTGGCTTATAGGTGAGAATTAAGCCCAAACCAAAAAGCTATTAATATTTTGTAGCAATGATAAATATACACATAATTGGATTTAAGCTGAACAAAATGCAAAAAAACAAAAAACAAACAAGAGTTACATTTGAGGAGTGGTGGCCCTTTTTAAATGAACTGTTTGTTTTGTTGTCTTAGAATGTGAATTTCATATTCATGTTGATGGCATGGTCTTCACATTTCTTGTGCCATTCTTGTTGTGGTAGTGCAATACAAAATAAGCCTCATTTTGGCTTTATAACAGAGTGATGGTGTAAATAAAGAAGAAAAAGCAGAAAAAGCAACAGAGGCTGCCGATAAGTTTAACATACATGCATAATATTATTGAGTTGATTATATTCTTGTGAAAGGTCATTAGTCACATGTACGTTGTTTTGTTCCTTTACGAGAAATTTTTGTCTGTTTCTCCAATAGAAATGTTAAGTTGTTATCTTGTTTACCCTTTAAGGACGTTCGCGCCAATTGTTTCTGTGCATCCTTACTGCGCACGCAAATGCACACGCCATGTCATACACGAGCGCGCGCGCTAAGTAATAAAATGAGAACTGATAGGGCAAAAGGCCATTGCTATGGCTTTGCCTGGATTTAACGGTCTTGGACGTTCGGTGACCCCTATTTTTCTTTCTAGAAACAGATTTTATTTACAATTATCTCCAAGTTGTCCAAAAATGAACTAAAAATCAATGTGGGAAGTTCAAAAAATTTCAAGATTTCTGCTCACGGGACATCAAATCCTGCCATCTTGCGGCTGCAAGGCGCGTGAAACTTTGGTCGCTAAATGCGAACTTGATCTTTAAGGGAACCTCACCAGTTGACTAAATTCACTTAATTAGTCCACTTAAACAATATTTGGCAGAGAAGTTATATACTGTAAAATTAATAATATTGTGACAAATCATGTGCAGCTGCCAGTGGTTTGAGGCAAAGTATAGAGTGGTACATTAATTTTATACGCAGCCAAAAGCCAGCGTTTATTCAAATCCTTTCAAGTTGTGCGTATGATAGTTAAATACTGATTTTTTTCACTGACTATTGACAGGTTGACAATCAAATTTGTGCCACAAAGCGTGATGGAGTCTTTGCCCTCTTGGTGGATGTTTCTCCAGTACCAGTGGATGGCAAAGAAGCTAAGGAGATTGATTTTCAGCTCACTTGTAAGTTCAAGTGACCACTTCTCTTCACCATTTCCAAGTTTCACTGTACATTTAGTGTACAATTTTACCAGGTTGTCATTTTCTTTTTGTACTTTAAAGTGAGGAAGGGCTGCTTATAACAATTTTTTTTTCTCAGTGTAAGTTGTTCGGTTAGGACTTTTTTAGCATGCAAGCAAGCTTTACAGTCTTGGCCCTAGTTGTTCAAACGGTGGAGAACTCTATCCAACGAATAAATCAGTGTTCAGTGGATAAGTCATGGCGACCAACCAACTCAGCTAGCCAATGGATAGTGATTTATCTGGTGGATAGCGTTATCCACCTTTTGAACAACATGTACATGCTATGCCCAGTGGTCTTAAGTACATTGTAATGTTTAAAAAACGAGCAGCAGTGTTTTATCAGGGTTAAAAAACATGAGGCATCGCCAAGTGTTTTTAGATCGTAAAAGATGTGCTGTGAGTTTTTTGAACAACTTGAAAAACATTCCACAAAAAGTGTGTCCCTCTGGACTCAAAACAATGGTTCAAATTGTGAGAGGAGAATATTAGCATACCAGAAAAACAAGCTATGCCTTATTAGTATCACCCAACTAGTGGACTAATGCAAATGCTGCATTTTGATTGGCTATGCTACTAGAGGACTATTAGTAATAGTCCTCGAGTAGCGAAAGGCCTGACGCTTTCTTTCGTTTTATTCCCAAATAAAGATATTTTCAACCTGCATTTGCTAACTTTATTATTGCCTTTTCTGCCCGACTAGTTGGGTGATACTAAAACAATTAGACCCTTAGCCCTCAAGGGCTACGGGTCTAATTGTTAATTAGTATCCTTTATATAAAGAACACTGTCAAGGATTGTTTTATCAGGATATATATGTAAAGGTCATGCAGGTGATGTTTTGTCAGTGTTTTGTTAGGCTTTTAGGCTCATGAAGTACATGTACATCCTCCAGGCCAAAAACGTAACAGACTTTATGTTCTAGGAATTGTATTGCTTTGTGAATAATGTATAATATAATTCCTTTGTTTTCAGTGAGTGTTGAAATGAAGGGAAAGCATGGGTACCTGTCAGCCTCAGATTGGCCTCTTTACCCGGTAGGTCTAAGTGAAGATTTTGTCCTTAGCACCTGGTAAATACAGCTTTAGAGCTGTAGCGAGACCACCTGTTATTATGTCGTTTTTATGGTCTCATATGAGGAGCTGAGGGGCAGTAAACTTCTCATGTCTTAATGAAATTTTAGCATCAGAGAAAAAAGCTAATTTATCTGACTGTGCAGAGTACGTGTATGACTCATAGGCTGCCACTTATACATACCTACATGTACACATCAATAGAATGCTAAAAATTGACAGAGGGATTAACAAAAAGAGGAACAAATCTTACAGATGGACGAGGTTAGGTTTGTGTTACATGACCTAAATTGATGCCAACAATTTTGCTTCATAAACAGGAAAATAAGGGTAGCACAGAAAAGCGCTGTGTGACTAGCCTTGTAGTAGGCTCAGGAACATATTAAAGTGCCTATAACCTGAAAAAGAATTCACTGCAATGGTTACCTGTGCATGAAGAGGCTTGAAGGAGACATTGATAAACTGATCAAACTTTGCTCTTTAGTTTTATGGATTGATGTCACTTCTTTATGTGTTCTATGGAGTTGTGTGGCTCGTTGTATCAGCCTGCCAGTGGAGGGACTTGCTCAGAATACAGGTACTAAAAAACTTTCCGCATATCAAATAATGCTTCTTGGCTCACAATGTATGTAAACCTTGCACATTTGGGTTTGTGAAGTTCCTTTCTCAATGTATCATAAAAAATTTCATACTCCCTACAGCGAAATACATGTATCCATTGCTCCTGGTTTACCACAACCTCTGGCAACTAATTTTATTAAAAAATGAATATTTGGCAGGCACCAA
>NC_090882.1:4335533-4343033 GCF_036669935.1 Montipora foliosa
CCCACGGCAGCAGTAATGTCATGTAATGCAAATGTTCACAAAGAGTGCATGGGATATGCAGTTGCCGTTGTTGTGGGCTGGTCTCTGTATGGCACTCTGCGATTGGAGTCTCGCTGTGTTTTGTACAACCTATCGCAATCTCGACCCCAGAGCTCTTCTCTTTTGCGCATGACCACAGGAGAGAAGAGAATAGCTCTAGGAACCCGCCTGAAACAACGCGTCTTCTCATTTGTTTTTGTGAGGAACAGTGAAAAGCGTTACTAATTGGTGCATTCATGTTAGTACGAGGAGTGAGCAGGCGCCGTAAGGTTCAAATAGCCAGTTTTCTGCTATAAGAACCCTATGGGGCATGTTTTCCTACATAGAGTTTCCCAGAGCCTCGGGTCGTGCGTAGACATAAGATCCGAGGCTCTGGTGACGAGGATGACCCCTATCACTGTGGTGACACTTGAAGAAATAATTGATTGATTGATTTTTATTTCCCTTCACTTGTTCAAAACATTACATAGGAAGTTCCTCACACAAAGAAAATCACAAAACAAAAAAGGACGGGGAGAGAGCAAACCGTTGGGACACTTTAAGAGCCGTTAGTTATCCGTTAACTACGAGATAAGTTGCACGAAAAATTTCAGTGTAACAGTGCCATTAAGATAGAGCAAAGTTAAATTTTGAGGTGACGTTTTCGTTAACGTCGCCTTCGTAGATCTTAAAGCCCTAATAGTTACAACCACGAAGTCGTATACGCAACTAGAACGAGGTTTTGTTATCGATTTTTCACATGAGAACAATGCGCAATTGTTTGATTCTCGGGTTTGCCCTGAAGTTAAGGACGGGACCTACTATTGTTATTGCGCATACGTTCTGCGCATCTCAAGATACTCGGGTTTCCTATCGGTAATGCTGTCTAGTGCAGGGATTTTTTTGCGCGGTTTAAAACTATCCGGAGAAAGTAGATCTTAGTAAGTACTCTTGGTATCCAAAAACAAAATTGGGGGTAACCATGCATTTTTGAGAGATAATTAAGCTTCAATTTGAGAGAGAACGCCATACATTGCTTTGTATTTTAAAGCTTTTTACAAATTATTCATAAATTATCTTTGAAAAATGCGTGGTTACCCCCAATTTTCTTTTTGGATTTCAATAACACTTGTTAAGATCTACATTTGCTGCATAATCACACGCCGGGGAAAAAATATCTATAATTAGTAGGCACCTCCCTTAAACAAGTAATTCAAGCTTAGGTCAACCTTGATCTCGAACATTGGTGTCCTAGGCAGTGTCCTGTTTTCTAACCTGTTTTCTTTCTGTGTTCCAATATTTCTCTCACAGCCGAAGTCTGACCCGGGTAGACAGCAGCTTATTGCCAGCATACCATTGGCTGTTCTTGACGCCTCGATTTGCTGGTGGATTTTCATGTCGTTGGTCCAGACCACACGAACCCTTCGCATCCGACGAAACGTGGTCAAACTGTCGCTGTATCGGCACTTTACTAACACTCTCATCTTTGCAGTCTTGGGTAAGTTAAAGTCATGGCACTTCATCTCGTTACAATTGATGAATTTGCACATAGGAGGCATTGGGTACAAGGCTGGTGTAGTGGTGAGAGCATTCGCCTCCCACCGATGTGGCTGAGGTTCGAGTCCCAGACTGGGCGTCATATTTGGGTGGAGTTGTTGATTCTCCACTCTGCACCGAGATGTTTTTCTCCGGGTACTCCGGTTTTCCCCTCTCCTAAAAAGCAACCAGATTTGATTTGCGTCAATTTGTTGATTTCAGTTTACATTGTCCCCAGTTAGTACTCCAGCGCTAGAAGACAAGACACTCAAAAAAAAATTCCTTTCCTTTGTTATGAACAAAGTGGCTGCAAAACAGTTCATGAGCCGATACATTCTTTGTAAAAGTTAGAAGTTTTATAACGACAGCGCTCGGAGATCATCTTGTAGATCGGGCTCAAACCTTCAGTACTAGTTATGAGCTGCAAATTCAACATTCATTACTAGTTTCTTGGCTAATCGTTTTCACAAAAATCAGCATTTTTATTCCAGTGAAGCAAAATTTCCCTGTTGAAGCCTTCTTCTTTTACGTGTTTTTTTTTTTCTGGCAAAGACAGGTAGTAACCGAGGTGGAAGCTTCGCATGCCCGCCTTAGATCGCGTTTTCGGAGCCCGAAACAAAAGCGAAGGAAGAAATACAAAGCCTTTCGACAGGCGACAATGGGGAACAAAATTCCTTGAGACATTGAACAAAAACGTGGCGAAAATGTGGAAAAAAACATCGGGCATGTAAATCGAGCGAAAACAAACTATTTCGCGAGAATACTAGTGTGTTCAATGCAAACAGTTATAGAGCGTTTTCACTCACGTGACCAGCAGCCATATTAGATTACTGAAACAAAAGAAAGTATTTGCATAAAAATAGAGTTCAATTGCCGAAGGATTAGTTTGGTACACTATCATGGCCGCCATTTCTTTGTTGTGGAACACCAACATGGCCGCCCCTTGACGTCATGTGAAAACGCTCTATACATCCAGTTTGGAACGGTGGGGGAATGGTTGACCGAGATCATGTGAAAAGCATTGGTTGATTTGGTCTTGTCATTGTGGCCTATTTTAAAATGTATTCGATGGTTTTTCCCTTTTGCAGCATCTGTAGCCTATATGATCTGGTCAATCAAGACTCACAGATTTGCCAAAGATGGTTGTATTACAGTAAGTGTGATTGATGCTTTAGTTCCATGGGGTCACTTTTATTCGATTGCGCCACTTTGCTCAAAAGAGACGGACAAGGCGTGGTATATTAGGCACATGCGGGTGATTTGTCAATCAACAGTGGTCGCATAGAGCGGTTTTCAATTGAGTGTCGAAAGTAATTAGCGAATTGCATTAGTTTTGCATTACTTCACTCAGTGATTGGTTCAAAGTTTTCGCGCCACATTTTCAACCAATCAGAAGTGAAACCAAAACCAAAACGTGGCTCGCGCGTGCATATTTTCCCGCGCTTTGTGTCGGCTACGTGTAATTACTTTGAGTTTTGATTGGTTTACTGCGTTGTCTCCGTCCTTTTTGAGTTGCTTAAGTAATTACTTTGGATTTGGTTTTACGACACTCGATTGAAACTCGTTCTATTGAGCGTCGTGATAATTCGTGCAATAAAAAAGCCTCTAATGGCAATGTGTCCGTTCTTTTTCAATTCCCTTGTCCCTTTTTCGGTTCTTTCTGCGGGTACTGGAACACAGAAATATCTTTTTGGAGGTTCCGACTCTTTGTTACCGTTTGTTGATCGCCATCTTGGATAATGAGACGTGCTGGAATGAATTCGAATAAAAGCAGAGCGTGAAGGAATCTCTTTCAAGCACCGAATGTTGATTTAAAGATAACTGGAACTGTAGGCAGTCTTTTCTCATTTTCCTTGTTAATGTTTGCAGGATTGGTCTGAGTTGTGGCTTGATGAAGCCTTTTGGCATTTTCTGTTTTCCATTGTGCTTTTGGTGATTATGGTGCTGTGGCGTCCAACAGCCAACAATCAGAGGTATAGCCGGTATTAACCAGCAGTTAGTTTTTGGTCAAAATTTTGTTTCAAAATGATAACAATAAAACTAAGCATTGTCACGAAAATAGTTTGGCGCGGATTTAATCCGATTGGACGTTGAGGGATAATGTCAAGACGTCTCTAGTCAGTAACATTTCATCTATTACAAAATCAAACTTATTGTGGGACTTCTTACGAACGAAAAACCGTTTGGTTGTAAAGAACGTTCCCCCACATAAATCAAATAATGTTTTATCCCTTCAAACCTCAAATTTTCAACTTTTAGCAACTTGTATCAGCTATGGTGTTCGCGGTGAGCGCAATAGCTGAATACGTTGTTAACTTTGCGCTATTATGAGTATTTAGCGATTTTTGGCGGTCTTTCATTTTACCGGATGCGAAGTAATAGTTGTGGTTACACGCTCCTTGGGTTTGGGGACTTCCGGAGGGTAAATGGCTTGGGTTTGGTTCAGCTCAGATTTAATGTTACCCTTGGGGATGCGGTTACACAGTAAAAGATTCCCCTGAAGGTAAAATAATAGGGTCTAATAGGCCTTATTCACGATAGCCGCCATGTTGGTTTTCAAATTGTCATGCAAATTAGCCATGTGTTATGATAGGGGGCAAACATTGGAAAAAAGGCAAATTGCGGAAAATCGGCTCGTCAAAATATTGAAATAACATTGCTCAAAGTCCATTTTAGTATATAGAATTAAGTACCTTTTATAATAATTATATATTTTTTGATTGCCTTTGACAGTTTAACTTCCTACTTCGTTAGCTGCTCATTTTTTACTAAAAAAAACGTCGAAGTAATTTGTGTTATCATTCTATTTTACTAATTAGGTGATAAACATTCAATGAACGTGAAACAAATTATCTGTGTGGCTAACATATTCGTTATAACCTCGCGAACTTGTGTTGTTTGCCTCTTCAGAAGTGTGTGGCTAATTTGCATGATAATAGCAAATCCAACATGGCGGCCATCGTGAATAAGGTCTATTAATATTAGGGAATTTCGTGTATTAGCTACGTTCTGGTTTATGATTGGCCAAGCCACCTCAGGGAGCAGATAAACCGTACTTTTTAGTTCAGGAACTGTCATGGGAAGTTCTTTTGTTCTTTTTTATGTATCCTTGGAAATAACCCTTGGGCAGTTTCGGACTAGGGAAAGCGGTTACACACAAAAACGTCCTCCTTGCCTTCGGGCAAACGTTGTTTACCCATGGGTAAAAAAACTACTGTAACCACAACTAATTTACGCTCAGGAAACAAGAGAACAAAGCGAACATAATAATACCTAATTAGCAAGGCCTAATCGCAATAACAATGGTTCTTTTGTTATCACCATTTGAGTCCGGTATATGAAAGTCTACCCCGATTTTTGCATTGTGTCGTCGTTGTCTTGAAGGGGCGAATCGTCCTATAATGTTTTATTAGTACACACGAATTTCAAATGAAGATAGATATTTAGCGATTCAATTCCGCATCCTTGCGTTGTCGTACAAACCTTAAATTTGGTTAGTTTTTCTCAATTGCATTACAATGTAATCTAACGTGAATGCGAGGCAATTTCGGGTTAATAAAACCAAATTTTTGTATACTACTTCCCCACCGACGCAGCACCACAGTTTCTTTAGAAACTACCCCTTCATCAATTTCGGGTTAAAACTACAAAATAGCCCGAAATTGCCTCACATACATGCTAGATTATATTGTAATGCAAATGAGAAAACCTAACCGTGAAAAGGGCTATTCTGTGAGAAGGGAGTTGAAGCAATTACGACGGCAACCGCATCACCACAAAACAAAAACATTATAGACGTGCGGCACGCTTTTTCGTACATTTCTTTGTCGTATTCAGAAATTGTTGGTTTTGATGGCAACATGAGTGTACAACAATGAATAGTTGATATTTTTGTCTTCACCATAAAACCGTTCGTACCATGACTATTATAGCGAACGGGACTTTGGGTGATGCCCAACGAGTTTGCGAAGCAGAAAGGTCTGCGATGTGTCCCTTGGTCGGGATGAAACGAGTTTCGTAAGACTAACCACGAACAATGTATTTTCACAAGTAACAGTCAACTTTATTGTCAATGATATAAGATAGTTCGTCTTTATTGTACAAGGTGAAAAAGACGGAATAATCTTCAAAGTTATATCTTAAAGTAGCGCTCTTATTTCTGTGGTCGTTTCTTAAATTCCCTGTTCCTGTCTCTTCTCAGATATGCGTTCACGCCCATTGTTGACTTTGGCGATGAAGAGGACGAAGATGACAACATGACTCTGTCTGATGCGTTTGGTGAGTTGTACTGCGATAACTTTTACCTTTGATGGGGCTTCTCATTCTGCCTTTTGTAACGGAGAACTAAAGATTGTCTTCTCTTTCAGATGGAATGAAAATGCGAAATGTGAAAAACGTGCCTGAAGTTCACATCAATGGGGACTCGAAGAGGAAACACAAACCAGTAAGTCTCTACACGTACAGCTATAGTTTTATTTCATGGAGCTACAAGTTACAATTCCTCAGCTGGTCAGCTGGCTGTACTCAGTCAATAAGCGTTTTGTCATATGATCAGGCAAACGTTTAGTTTGCTTCGCAGCGTTTACTTGTTTTTGGCCAAGCAATTATTTTTTTGAGTGTTGTTATCGGAGAGTAGTTAAGATTCAGTCTTTTTCTGAAAACTCGTTATGCGAAGGTTCATCGAGAATTTTTTTTATTTTTAATTTTATTCTTTTACAATCAGCAAAATACAATTTACAGATTTGCAGATCAAAACACTTGAATTGGCTAACAGTTCGTGAACAACACCAAAATATGTCACTCGAGAAACCTATGCCATTTTTTAACAAAAGCAGTCTGGGTATTTGTCATGACCGAAATATATTTTTCCACTCTTAATTTTTCACAAACAAAATTAACATAGTCTACAAATTGAAACTTTATATTTTCCTCAAGCGCATTACTATAAAGAAAGTACTTCCCGATAAGGATTAAGTGGTTGAGGATTGAAGAAGACGACCACCCGTTCAGCACACCATATACAATTTCTTTTTCGGAAAGAGCGGGTATTTTTTCCGAATGGAGAGAGTTATACCAATAGATAAATTCGCGCCAAAACCATCTGGCGACCACGCATGAGCACAATAGATGCATTGTAGGTTCATCTAGATGGTAGAGAACGTAAAGCAATAACGACGGCTACGAGAACGTTATCATAAAACATTATTTCCAGTTATTGTAATAATTTCACGATTACTCCAAGTCCTTCGACATGGAAAGTGTGTTTCAACATTCCAGCAATAAAACTGGTATAAGCGAAGTGGATACTTGGAGAGAACATTGAAAAGCTATCGTCAACGGATACTCGCTTCCTTCACGGGCCTCAAATATTTGATCATATCGCGTTGTTGTCAGGACAAGAACGGTTAACAAACGTGCCAAAATGCATACCTTTCTTTTTGCAGGAAGATGATCTAAAATGGGTGGAAGAAAATATTCCCAGCTCGGCTGCTGATGTGTAAGTAAAATTGCGTTTAGTGAAAACCATATGACATTGCATTTGTTTCTTAACATCGTGTTTTTTAAATCTTCTTCGTTCTACACAAAGTTTTGATTGTACTTCAAAGCAAATTAAGTGTTTGTTTGGCCATTTCTTCCAGGGTTCTGCCGAGTGTTTTGGATTCCGACGAGGTAAGATGCACTGTTACCCTGTAGCTAACAGAAAGATCACCTTTGATGTCGAAAGAATGGAGTCGTTCTTGATTGGCTGACGGGGCTTAAGGACGTTCGCGCCCATTGCTACTGCGCAACCTTACAGCGCACGCAAATTCACATGCCACGTCGTGCATCGGGCGCGCGTGCTAAGTACTAAAATGAACAATGATAAGGCAGAGGGCTATTGCTATGGCTTTGCTTGGATTTAACGACCTTGGATGTTCGGTGACCCCTACTTTTCTTTTCTAAAAC
>NC_090882.1:4348033-4358033 GCF_036669935.1 Montipora foliosa
CGGTTAAGCGTATGCGTGGGACACCTAATGGGTCTTATGTTTGGTTACCATGGTAATTCAAGTCGTAGTCGTTCTACAAAGCGTCCAGTATGACCAGTATGATAGACGTGTTAATAATAATAATAATAATAATATTAATAATAAATCGATGGATGAGATTCTTTGATTTGCAAGTAGACTTGCAAAAATGAATACGAATTACTTTCCAATCTTGCTTCCTTTTTACGCTCAAGTAACACACTAAATCGATGCAGTACTACTTATTTCTTTTGCTAATTCCTTCAAGCTGTTGTTAACACTGAGGATGCCGCTATGTTTCCTGAACGTTCTGGTAAAAAATTAAAGTGGTACTATGATACTTCAATTTTTCATCAGATTTCGAAAGTGTTTTCCTAACACCCGCCTGGCAAAATTCTGAGCTTTGATTTTATCCAAAGAAGGTTTACTTTGATGGTAAGTTTTGTATTTCGCCGTCCGCCATTACTCACGTTAAAAACTGAGCGACTGGACCTCAGAGGGTTGGATCTAGGGAAAAGTGACGCCATTCACTCTACAGCTTAAAACTTCGGCGTGCTAACGCAGTTTATTATGTATGCAAAACACTAGTAAAAATCTGAAAGCCGAAACTCCCTTGCTGTTTATTAATTCAGTCGCGTTCAAAAGCATTGCATTCTTAAACTAGCGAGTCTTTGACGTCATTTTCTCCTCGATCCAGCTCTCTGAAGATTGTAAAAGAGGAAAAATCCCAGTTAAAATAAACAAGTGTCTTTTTTTAAATTAAAGCTGAAAACTTAGGTAACATAGTTTTGAATGTCAAAGGAAAAAAGGATTTGATTTTTTTTAATCATAATACCACTTTAACGACTCGTTTAAACTTTGTTTGGTGAAATAAGTTAATAATCCTTTAAAATACGCTTTAGCAATTTTGTAGCGGCTAAGAAATGGGGTACTCTTTTATAACTGCCATTAGTTTTGTTGAAAGGTTTTTTCTTTCTGGGATTTTAGGGTGTCGCCTCAAATAACACAAACATTGTAAATTATAAATTCTAAACATATAGTTGTCATGTGAGACTAATATATTTATGTGAAACTGGATGTTACAGAAACAGCCGAAATCGCCAGCTTTCACTATTGCGCTACCAAAGAAGCCGAAGATGGGATTTTTCTTGTAAATAACTAAGGTCTCTGATTGAGACGGGCTTTCATAGTGAACGAGGAACTACACAATTCAAAGTTAGAAATGGGTGGTACATTTGGAGAAGCAGCACCACAGAAAAGTATTGCTGAGTACCACCTCCCATAGACTCGGAAGTTAAAGCCCTCTTTTACTTGATTATAAACAGCACCACAGGAGAGAACTACTCATTAGCTTTCATTTGAATGGTAATACATAACGATTTCACCCACAGACTCGAAAGGTAGAACCACCTTGTACTGCGTAATAAATAAAACCACAGGAAAGTACTGCCTAGTAATTTTCATTGTCTGTAGCTTCGAATCCATTTGGCAGCTAAACGCTGTCACATTCTCTAAAAGAAAATGGAGGAGTAACCATCTGCATCGAGAGACCACTTGACGTTAAACGTTATAAAACCTATTTGTTTGTCAATGAAAGGAAAGCTAGTTCCTGGGCTCTTCTCGATTTTTTTTCCCGCTTGCTGAATTTATGCTTGGTTATGAAACCTCTTAAAAGTTGATAGATTTAGCGCAACTTGTCCCAAAATGTTTCACATGGGTTTGGAAACGTTTTGGAGTAATTCATATTCGCGTTCCGCCCTTGTTTTGGTCATTTATTCAGTTCACACAATGCCTCTGAGGAAGAATTTAATTGTAATTGTTTTTGTTCTATGTTTGTTCTTGAATAAATAAATGTTTGGATGTCGAACGCTTGAAACTGTTTTTGTGTTTTCAGTTTCAGTTTTTATTTGCATTTGTATAAAAATATCATGTTTAGCGTTTTTTAACGTAACGCGCGTTTCTCTTCCTTAGTCACAGGATTTGGTATCGCAGGTGTATGTGGTGGAATTAACTGTCAGAATTTAAATCAAAATGTTTTTTTCATTCCCATGCAAGACATCTGGGGCCTGTTGCTCGAAGCCTGGTTAACGCTAACCGTTGGTAAAGAGGTATCAAAACCCATAGGTTTCCATGGTATTTAACGTAGGTTAGCGTAAACCATGCTTCGAGCAACCCGGGCCTGATCGTTAGCTCTTGTAATAGAAACGCGGGCTCACGAAAGGACGGTGGAGCGGTCATTTCTGGTTGGAAAGGGTCCAGCTACTGATTGTGATTCGGATCCGCCACAGTGAGGTGGGACACTTCATAAAAAATACATAACCTTCCGTTAGATCATAGTTAATAGATGTAGGCTGGTTATGAAACTCGACAAGTTTCTTTGTTTCATGTTTTTGTTCGCTTTTTTGGCCTTGACCCTGCACAAAACCCGACAAAAACACGCTTTCTTCGGCAGGACAACCAATCAAAAGCTTCGACTAATTTATTCGAAATTAACTTGCGAACCAAAAACAAAAGATTGTGCAGGGTCACGGTCGGTTCAACATCTAATTGCGACTGTATTGTTCCTGCTTTTGAAATACCCAGGGTTTCATAACCAGTCCCTAGATTAACTATGGTTAGATTGACGAATGTGTAAAGAAACCTTGCTTTTTGTTTCATTAAGATACGAATTTGCTCGCAGAAGGCATTACGCTATTTGCAAATTCACTTCAAAAGGTAAAAGAACTTGTTAAACGTAGATAAATCTAACTTTAAGCCTTTTTGCTTTTATAGAGCGGTTTTCAATTGAGTGTCGAAAGTAATTAGCGAATTGCTTTGGTTTTGCATTACTTCATTCAGTGATGGGTTCAAAGTTCTCGCGCCACTTTTTTAACCAATCATAAGTGAAACTAAAGCCAATCGTGGCTCGCGCGTGCACATCTTCCCCGAGCTTTGTGTCGGCTGCGTGTAATTACTTCGAGTTGTGATTGGTTTACTGGATTGCCTCCGTCCTTTTTGATTGGCCAAAGTAATTACTTTGATTTTGGTTTTACGACACTCGATTGAAACTCGCTCTAACGAGCCATTAATTAGCCATTAAAAACTGGCAACTTTTTGGGTGGCAAAAGTGCTAATGACCCGATACATTCTTTGTTCAATATCTCCTTTTCAAAGCATAATTTCTCCGAGATTTTCTGTTATATCGGGTTCAAATTTTTCAGACAGCCACTGATGCAATGCACTTTCAATATTCAGTACTTTATATTCTTGGCTGACTGAATAGAACACGATAGCCTTGTTCTAATGAGGCAGAGTATGTAAGCAAAGATTCCCGTACACAAAATGTCACCCTGTAAGGTCGTTAGTAATTAACCACTCTCGAACAAAAGTGCTTAGGCTTAAATAGTGCTGGGGCCGGTTCCTGAAAGGTGTAACAACTCTATTCCAGGGATATCTTTACCCCCCGGAATAAATTCTCTTCTGTTTTTTCAGAATAGCAGATTTATATCTGGAGTAACTTTTATATCAGGTATAATTTATTCCTCCTTCCAGGAAAAGGCCCCAGATTAGTACTCAACACCACAAACGATATCCTTGGGGCAGCAACGAACGACCGGTTTTGGACCTAAAGTTGTTTGTCAGTGTAATTGTCATAAAGTGTCCCACCTGACAGCAAAATCTCGGTGATGAGCGAGGGCCATCTGTGGGCTTCAACTAGAACCACATCACGAAGGAACACAAACTGTGAGAAATATACATCGTTCTCGGATATCTTCCGAGTTTCACTTAGGTAACACACATTCCCAGTGACTTTCATAGTTGAATTATCTACCACAGCTTAATGACTGTGTCTTCTAAGAATAACCCGCGTAATGATTAAGGCTAAGTGCTTTTGAGTGGCCCCACTCAAGGTTATGACTATTTCTGTCCTGAGCACAGTACAACGAAAGAAAAGTACACCATTGTAACCAACGAACTCCAACCGCATTGTACGAACGCCACTGGCGAACTGAGCAAAAAGCTGATGTCGAAGGTGTGATTTGTCGCAAGAGACATTAAGGTTATTTTGCGGCAAATGTTTTTTTAAATAAAAGTGGTTGCTAAAGTAGTTTCTTCACCCTTGTCATAAATTTTGCGATTTGGTGATTTGTTTTGTAAACGAAGCAATTGAAAAAGTATTTACTTAGCCCTAAATTTGTAAGTGAAACAACTTGGAGGACTTTGAAGCCAAATGCTGGATGAAATGGTTTTTTTTCTTTTGGAGCCGAATCCTAGTTGATCTTCGTTTCATCCACAAATTCATTTTTCGGATTCAAACTGTTAATTTCGTGGTACAAAAATTGTAGGCCTTGTTACTTAAACTGATGAAAATCGAAGGCAAGTTTGTTTTCCGAGCGGATTTTCACCGAATCCATGTTTTACGCGCATGTCTCTACACAACAAGAAAGTTGATAGACAAGATTATTTTTTAAAGAAAGAAAAAACCGTCCCAACTGAGTACATCTTAGACTTCTTTTAATTTCGGTTAAAGAGCCTGTACATCATTTTGATAATTTTCAAAACGTTTACTCTGTCTATCACATTGATCATGTGAGGCCATTTTCTCTTCTCCACTACCCTTATACACTATTAAACGAAAGAAATAAGTTATTCTTAAATTATTTAAAAGGAAAATTTATATATTTTTATTCTTTGGGACGATAAATATTTTAACCAATACATTGCACATTTTGTACACCATAAAGACTTAAGATATCCGGATTCGTCGTGACGAACTGCTCAGACGAAATGCTTTCCATTTCCTAGCTGTTAGTTTTCCAATGATGTAAATTTGATTGAATATTTGTTTGAGGCCAGAGAATCAGTTTGAAGGCTTCATCTTCAAGTGTTAAACGCGGAAATGTACCTTTGCTAGAACAAAACAGCACACATCCCATTCTTTGCATTCCATATTCGCAGCCGGCGTCTGCATCGAATAAATCACTTCGGAAAAGAGTGATTCTATCATGTGTTGCCTTACGATGGAGATAATAAACGAAACATTTTCTGCTAAAATAAAGAAATTGCCCACTTAACTAGTAGAGTACACTGAATAGAAACACTGACAATAATACAGAAATCCATTTTCTCTTCACAAAGAGTTATTTTGTCGGTGCAATGCTCTTTCTTCTCTCCTCCGGCAAATATCTCGCAAACATCTCGAGTAGATCAAAATCATCTGTTAAATCGTATGGAAATTTGTTCTCGTTGTTTTTAATGTCTGGATTTGCCCCACTTCGAAGCAAGAACTTCGTTACAGCGACGTTCCCTGCTTGAACACTGTGATGAAGTGATGTGCAGCCTTGTTTATCCTGCATGTTCACATCTGCTCCCAAAGTTACAAGCATTCGGACACATTTTAAGTTACCATCCTTAACAAGTTGATGAAAATCCGGGTTGCTATCTCCGCCTTGGGCGTTAACTAACATTTTTGTGTCCACGCTTGGTCGCTTCAAAAACTGACTCATCTCTGAGGGGTCGCCATCTTTGACCATATCATGGAATACCAACTCGTGTGGAAATTTCACTCGTCTATCCATAACTTCCGAGAATCGACTTGGCAAGCGAGAACTTTGTAACACGCGTTTATCTCTATGAAAGCAGTTTACTTCAATCACACTATGATCCAAGTTGCATTTCTTAATTTATCGCCAGTGAAATCCTGTGATAATGAATTCCCTTAAGTTTACTTTTGAACGGAAGACAGCGAACGCCACTTATTGTATTTTCTATAACAGTCGACGCTAACTTTAAGCTCATTGGTTGACTTAGAGGGGGTATATTTACTTTTCTCTATTTCGCGAAAGACATTCATTGTCCTACTTTCGTAATATTAAGGTAAACGCGTGACGTAAGACATTTCCAGAATTTTCCAAATCGTTTCGAGAGCGAAGACTAAATATAGCAGATTTAGTTCCGGATGAAATGAAAGAAGCACAGAAAATGATAACTTTTATGCAGAGCAATTTTGTTGTGATTTACATTCTGTACAACTGCCGGGGACTCACGAAATGTTGCAAATGAGTTGACTGCGAAAAGAGGAATTCAAAAATGAATCACGGCTTTCTTCACAATTATTTGCTTCTTATTTGCATTGTCCACCTCTTTAACGTCATTAAACAAAGCATCACTTTGAGAAAAAATCCGCTTTTTCCATACTTACGTACACAAGATTTTTCTAAATGGAAAAGGGATTAGACAATTGGCACTACAAAGGCTGTATTGCGCGAAAAATAGAAAACGCTTATTAAAAGCTTAACCTTGCGGGTACCGAGGTCGAGGTTGTGTACATACCCCTTAGAAGTCTGACAGCGTCTTATTCTGCGAGATATAAATTAATTAAGTTGGAAATAGCAATAACATTTATTAACCTTCGCAAAAGTTAAATAAAGGCTGACACGAGGATGATGAAATTCAGGTAACAAGACGTGCTGGAATTCAACGTAAGATTCATTAATTAAGCTTTGCTGTCACAGAAAGACGTCAAACGGTTGCCTACTGCGGTTGTTAAAAATCAAAAGAACCCTCCGCTCTTTTTTAGTGCTTGCCGAGAACTTTTCCCAAGGAATTGAGCCAAAATCGAATATAGGTCTCATTGAGTCTAGCCACACAGCAAATTTGACCACGACGTTTTCCGGTTTCTGTAAACAACAAGTTTATTTCCTCCCTTTTGTCGATGAGGAAAAGTGTTGGGCCTGTTTCGGCAGCCTTCACTCAAAGCTTATTTCGTCCCGGGTTTTAGTCTCGTTTAGCTAGTCACCGGATAGCAATTCTTGTGGAGCTTGAGTCAAAACACGCCTCTTATAAACCGTGTTCGAGGGCCGTATTCTGTAAGTTATGGCCCTCGTTTTTTCTAGTTGATTTTATCAACAGGGAACAGTAGAGCAGCCCGCGTGATTCCGAACGTATAAGCTTGTGGTTATGTAATTTTCCTTTTTATTGATGTAGATTTACAACATACTGTCCACCTTAATTTCCGTTTCATATAACACCAATCAAGTGAGAACGTAAAGATTATGATGAAAATAATGTAACGGCAGATCAGTGATATTTTTCTATCATTCTTTGAATCAAACGTTTGTGTAAAGCGCGTATTATGAGATAATAAGTAAATCCTTGCATAATTAATTGGCACCGTTGCCGGGATCGAGAATGGATCAGAATCTTATAAACAAAAAAAAATATCGTGCAACACTTGCTTGGTCTCGAAGAACGTTGTTACACAGACCTGGAGTGGAAATTTCATGCTCCTGAGTATGGACTTTTCGCAAAGATGAATAAATTTCTGTTGTCTTTTGGGTGAGAGAGAGTCTGAAGAGAACGAGACAAGGTTAGGATTAATTTGCTTCTTTTGGCAGTCGGTTTGTCGTGCAATAGAATGGATTTCAATAAAGTGACGTAAAAGAAAAGTAATAACTTGGACAATCGAAAAAGACGCAGAGATTCAAATAAGCTAATAAAAACGCAAGCCAAACACTTCCGGCTGGGGTGAAGCGCGGGAAAAACTTGCGACCACTCGTTTTGGTTGAAAATTTGGCGCGAGATTTTTAAGCCAATCACTATATATATGCGCAGAAATACAAATAAAGCATTTGCGAATTTATTTTGTACAATCAATAACAAACAGCCCTGCAGTGAAAAGAAAACAACAACACAAATTAGAAATATCCCTAAAACCAAGTTTTAAACAAAGAAACAATTGCATGAAAATGTCGAGATTTTTAATTATAAGCACAGGATACTAAGGAGTTGACAGTCACTTCACGTTTTTATTTTCACGCTACCGACGACAAAAGTCGTTTATAAATAACTATCAAACGCCCCAAATTTGGTAAGGAATATAATAATTTAAGGAAAAAAATATTAGTAAAAAAGAGTTCTTTTTTCAGAAAGCTTAGCAGTTGGCAAAGGAGAGTGACTTCTTAAAAATTTAGTATAGAAACTGTGTAATATAAATGATTGATTCAAGAACGATTTTCTACAAAAATCTTTAACTAGGTTTTTTTAATCAGACAAGGGAAAAATAAACAGACATGGTTAGCCACTAAAGGTTATTGGTAACAAAAGAAAACTTAATGCCAACAGTCCATGTAAATGTTCACTTCTGAAATTGGTTATTACAAAGGTCACTTTGTCTTTTTTTTTTCAAAACGATTCCAAGAACGAAATTTGTGTAGTTAGACCACAGTCACACAACTGGGCTGCTATTTCAAAAGTTTCCCGGTTAACTACGGCACCGAAAATATGTAGTTGGCGTTTTAAAAAAGCGCTTTTGAGTTATACTACACACGCTCTTCAAGGGAGTTTCCACTTTCGAAACGGACTAGCTTTAGATGGCTAGAAATGATGTTCTCTATAATTTCTCTTGAAAAAATATCCAAACTGTTTCATCGTTTGAAGAAAAAAAAGGATCTATTTTGTTGTATGTTCATCTTCTTGTCCGAAGATGAGACCTGCTTTTCATTTAACTAAAGCCAGGTGTTGGTTTCTTTCTTTAAATTATTGCTTGTCTGCTGCTCTAACTAGTTCGTTTTCATCAGTTTAGACATCAACGTTTTGAAAAGTCAGTGCATACTACAAAAAAAGCCTTTTCAAAATATTTATGCCTCCACGTTTGAAACCGTTTTCGGGTGTTTATTTGCGGAAGATACGCGAGAACGAATACAGAAGTCCGGGTTTTCAAACGGAAACGTGTAAATAAGAATTGGTTCTTGGAATCAATATGAATTTGCGGCTGAAGTAAATTTCTAAAACGGGTTGTGCGCGACTCTGAAAAGCACGCCTTAGATCAGGGTAATATATATTTTAACTGGAACAATTTCGCTCCCGTCTGACCTCCATCCATACTGTCAGCCTGACGGGTGGTGACATCCACTGCGTGACTTTGTGAACTGTGTTACATGAATCCAAACATGGACATGAAGGAGTTTGCGTAAGCCATGGGTCTCACATCCGGGTGAGGCTGTATTGGAAAAAAAATATTTCTCTTAGAAATCGTTTCGGGGACGGTCCTCGTTAGGAAGAAATAACTATTTGGATTTCTCTTTTAAACTGTCAGCATAATAAAACATGGTATTTCTTTTAGTTGACCACTGAAAAAAAGCCATCCTTCGGCGTTGCATCTTCGTCATTGGATAGCTATTAGGGAGATTTAGCATCAGGTTTTTCAAGGGAAATCGCAAACCGCAAAATATCACGTGACCAAGGTCTTGCCGTCGCGTTTGCGGTTTGCAGTTCACGTTTTAACCGCGGAGAAGGCCTCTAGCGGTAAGTAACTAACGGCAAGGTTTTTTGCCACTAAAAATTGTACAGTCTCACGTTTAAAAGCACGAAGTAGCTTTCTATTTCCACCTTCTATGTGCTAGTTAGATTTTTGAACTCGAATGAAGTATTTATATTTTTTGGGCGATCAAAGTGATACACTTCCACTTGACAAAAAAAACAACATGGCGGCATCAAGCCGAACTCCTTGCTAAAGTTCGAAAGCCAGGAAACCTGAAACTGCAAACGGCTAACCGCAAACCGCAGCTTGTGGTTTGCGGTTTCCCGCGAAAAACCTGATGCTAAACGTCTCTAATTGTGTGGTCTCCCGACAAAAGCGCTCGGAAAAAATGTTCGACTGCTGAAAGCGCTAAATTTTTAACAAGAATGCTATAAATTCCTCAAAATTATGTTTCATTTACACCTTCAAAAGGTGGGTTGCACATTTGCTTATGAACGATGACAAACTACTTAAGGCGTGCAAAATTCTATTGTGTCAAAATTAACATGAATATCTCAGCCCTTTATTTAAGTCCAAGGTTACATTAAGTTAAAGAGCGAGAGAAGAAATCCAGCGGTTTAAATGACCAAAAGCGCACGAAAACGTCTTTTGCGACCTTCGTTACGTCGAGTTCACAGACGGAAAACGCGCGAAATTTTTCTGGTCGCCTTTTGCCACGCCAGAAGCCACATAACTTAAAGC
>NC_090882.1:4363033-4410533 GCF_036669935.1 Montipora foliosa
TATTATTACCGTATTATTATTATTATTATTATTATTATTATTATATGATAGGTAGGGTAGGATAGGATACATAGATACATGTAGATACATGTAGAAAGGTAGGTTCTTGTAGGCAAGTAGATAGATAGATAGATAGATAGATAGATAGATAGATAGATAGATAGATAGATAGATAGATAGATAGATAGATAGATAGATAGATAGATAGATAGATAGATACCCTGTAGATAAGGTGCTTCTTGTAGACACTATACAGTCCATGATTGATCCCGGAGCACAGCACCACAGCCAGAAGTAATGAGCTGTGATTTTATGGAGATTCGTATTCTTATATGAAAATTGTTCCATGGCACGCAATGCCTGTCGGTTGAAGATGGGCCTTTAAAAAAGATGTTAGCTTTCTTCTTCTATCAAGGGCTTTTTTAACAATCTAAGCATTTGGATGTAGACAGATCACACCTGTATCTACAATACACTCAGTCCCAAGAGTTCTGCTTTTCAATAAATCATCGTCTTCCTCATTCATTTTCTACGTACCAGAAGAGCAGAATGCTGTTCGTCAGAAATTATACAAAAGGATATTTTGATTTAACTTCTCCTTCAAATCCATACATTTGATTCATGTAGATACTTTCATGATTTCCTGGAGGAAATAAAACAAAGTACCGTTTGACTGAATGATAAAATCAATTAAGAAAAATCAAAGTTGCCTAACAAGCAAGAGCGGTATGTCATTGCAACGATGAGTTCCCTGCAAGATCTTAAAGGTCACCCTTAAGATATTAAGAGCGGTGAGGGCATTGTCTTCAAATTGGCCAAATTGGGAGAAATATGTTGAATTACTTACCTCGTGACATAAAAAAGTAATCAGGATACAGGAGTTTAAAACTGAAAAGTGTGAAAATGACTTCACATGAGAATGATCCTCTGTCTACAAAGTCACCATTAAATAGCTACAGTTTTATTAAGGACAAATAACAGTAACTCTGAAGAAAACTTTCAAAATACAAAGACAGGAACCTAGATTGCATAATTTTAGCAAGGAAGAAATAACTTGAAATTATACCTAAAGTACAGGGCTAAAGTACAGGTCACTTTTCACAGTTCATTGTTTTACCAATACTAACCTTGGTCTAACCTTAAGCATAAATATCGTTATATTAATGGCACTTTTAAAGCGCGAGTCTCCCTAATAACAAAACGATAACAAATACGGGAATTTAGGATAGTGAAAAACAATTTTCTTTCCGTATAATTATAAAGAAGGATACATAAGGATTTTCAGGAGATGGTTGATCATTGAGATCAAAGATGTTTAAAAGATCATAAAACTGTCCATGAATATCACCACACACAGTGAACTTGCAGTTCTGCCAAAAAAAAAGAGTTGGTTGAAACAAGAGGCCACGATAACATAAGGTTTTTCCCGTGATTAGTTTAAAGAAAACCTTCACTCATCCCAAAGAATAACTTCCAAATCAGAAAAATACCAGCAAAAACATTTCGAATAACTTGTTTCCACTTTCAAGTTCTCTGGACACCACCATTTTGAATAGCCTGTGAATGCAGACAAGTGAGATTTTCCACTGGCTGAGTGAAACGAAATAAGTGGAAAATGTTTTTCTCACACACCGCTGGGACCTGGGAAGAGGTCAGGTGACCTAAGGTGGGCAGTTGTTTTTGTTGGTCCGCCATTTCTGACCTTTTCCCCACTTACCCACCCAAAGATTTTCACTTGTTTGAACTTGTACATGTATGTTGATTCATGCTTCTGTGACCCTTCTAGTTCAAAACCCTTTTCCTCAGGCTTGTTTTGACGTAAACCGTTTTACCAACTTGCATATGTTGAGATTACAATAAAGGTCAGATTGTAGCGGGCTGCTTGGCATTGCTAGCAGTGGTGTGCGAGAAAATAGCTTTTTCGGGAAGGGGGCAATGACACGATGGGCAGAAATATGTCTGCATTCACAGGCTACAATGTGAACAACTGTGACACTATACAGTTGCCCTTCTGTTCTAACATAACAAGCTTCCATATGATAACAATCATGCAACTATAATAAATCACAATAATTATTCAAGATAGCATTGCCTGCAAAATTAAATAAGAAAAATGAGAAATTTTGAGAATCATTCATTTGCAATTCAAACATTTTCTCTGAAAATTTTCTGAACAAATTTGATTGTAAACATTACTTCCTGCAGTTTTACATTATGTGTTGGAGTGGAGGGTTCCCATATTTTTTCAAAGGCTACTGACTAACAGCAATTTAAGGTCAAAATAAAAGAGTTGAGATGTTGTAGTTGTCAAGTGGGTGTTGGATCTACATGAAGTTGTATTGGGTTCAAATCACATTTTCACTGGCAGCTTCTGGATGACTCTCGAACCCATTACTTCTTTAAAGCAGTTTGTAGAACATCTGCTAAAGAATTTGATATTTGTAATGATAAGATTACCTCTGGAATTGTGATTTCAACCAGTGACGGCTGCTTCTCAAATATCTTTTTTACTTCAAGTAAAATCTGAGAGGAAAAGGATGTTGAGAGCAGTTTTTATGTAGGTAAATTACGATGATGGATCACTGAGATACATGTACATTGAAAGTCTACAAAATGATGATGACAATGATAATGTGGGACCTCGATTTCATTGGGGACAAGGAAAACAATGATTACATGTAACTATGATGATGATGATGATGATACTGTTGATGATAATAATGATGATGATGACAATGATGTCGATGATGAACACAATAATACCGGTACTCATGATGATGCTAATGCTGACGACGACAGCAATAATACTTTGATACTGAGGAGAAACCAGGACGGTGTGAAGATCACCAACAACACCTGTCACCAACGTAAACGATTTGAACAACAGAACAAATAAATGCTCTGTTTACAGTAACAAAGTGGGAGGCGCAGTGGCCTCATGGTTAGTGCACTCGACTCCGAATCGAGTGGTCTGGGTTCGGGGCCTGGCCGGGGACATTGTGTTGTGTTCTTGGGCAAGACACTTTACTCTCACGGTGCCTCTCTCCACCCAGGTGTATAAATGGGTACCGGTGAATTTAATGCTGGGGGTAACCCTGCGATGGACTAGCATCCCATCCAGGGGGGAGTAAAAATACTCCTAGTCGCTTCATGCTACAGAAACCGGAGATAAGCGCCGGCCTGATGGGCCTTCTAGGCTTGTAGCAGACTTTACTTACAGTAACAAAAAAAAGTGCAATTTACCCTGTATGCATATTTCTTGTGTATCTTCTTTTGATTTCTAAATCTTTCAATTAATTCTTCTATAAACTCTTTTGTCATTCCATCTTCACTCAGTCTTGGGCCATCATAACTCTCTTCAACAACTGAAAAACATAAATGGGTTTGGAATATTTTACTTGCACAGGATGTGCATTACTTGCAGCACTCAGTCACATTTTTCGTGTATAAATTTGTTTCGCCTACAGAGAAATGTCCAGAATGAGCATGTCTAGAAATTCAGCTAAACAGACACAAAAAAACACACTTGGTGTCCCTTTAGTCTAATATTATTACTACCTATTTACAACTAAATACTTAGCAATAGAATAACTTCAACTTTTTGATTTCTTAAAGAGTAAAGTTATAAGCCATATATAAGGACACCTCAGTGACATTTGCTGGTATACAACAGCCAGAATTTCTGGACACAAGATACATGTAGCAACTCCTGAAAAATGATCAGTCATTACCAGACATTTCCACATTGTTTACAGTGATCATGAGTCACAAACAGACAGTGACCATGCCTGTTTATCTGTTGTTTTCAACCATTTTAAGGACCGTGCCTACTAATTAAAGACATTTTTGCCCCTGTGTGTGATTATGCAGGAAATGTAGCTCTTAACAAGTGTTATTGAAATCCAAAAAGAAAATTGGGGGTAACCACGCATTTTTCAAAGATAATTCATGAATAATATTTCTAAAAAGCTTTAAAATACAAAGCAATGTATGGCATTCTTTCTTAAATTGAAGCTTAATTATCTCTCAAGAATGCATGGTTACCCTCAATTTTCTTTTTGGATACCAAGAGTACTTACTAAGATCTACTTTCTCCGGATAGTTTTAAACTGCCCAAAAATATCCCTGTATTAGTAAACATAGGAAATCCGAGTATCTGGAGATGCGCAGAACGTATGCACAATAACAATAGTAGGCACCGTCCTTAACAAAGGTCAAAGGTTATGGTAAAAGTAGATTTTCACAGAAAAAACCAATAAACAGATTTCTCCAAATAGACCAGAAAAAATCAACAAAACCAACCAACTAAAATAGACAATGACCTGGTCCTATGCTAAAACAAAAATGATTATCAAATACCGATTGAATCCAGGTTGACAGTATCAGCAACTGGTTTCTTGTCATCCACTGCAATGGCCTTCTCAAATGCTTGTCGCTGTACAATCTTCTTGCATTCCTGGTATTTAAGACAGGCATCTTTGTCTTTGGGTCTAAATTTTGTTACCTGTAGGGTATCATTTGCAAAATGATAACTACATTATTTTACATCAATGTTGAGAGTGCTACAAATTAACATTACTATTTAATTAAAAAATGCTATTGCTATTATTATTATTATTATTATTATTATTATTTGAACCTGGGCATCCTGTGGTCCAATCAACCCCCTCTGGTTGTCATGGGGCTAAGCTACAATCCTGGTCACAAGTTGTTGGGAAGGTTGCGTGCATCGCTTCACTTCACACCTAATTCGATTATTTTAACTATTGGCTGAACTTTTTGGCAAAGAGCATGCTCTTGTGGCTCCCCATCCCCCATATTCAATGTTGGAAGAAAAGTCACCATTTTGTTTGGTGCAAAATTCAACATTGAAAAGGGGGGGAGGGGGGCTATCTCAAAAGTAACGCTACCTTCCCAACACATTTGTCCAGGATTGTAGCTGTAATGTTTCTTAAATATAACGTTATTGTAAAGGGAATGTACCCACGATTTCATAATCCTTGAGGCTGAGTTTAAATTTTCCAAGAGCCATGTAAGCTGATGCTCTTCTGTAATATGCCTTTAAAAAAACAAGATAATTGAAATTAAAAGCATGAAATTTAAGACAAAACAGTGACTACAAGTTATAATCTAATAGCTTACTCGCATTATCCTTATGTATTGAGGTAAAGTTTGCTTTGAATGCTTTTTCTTCCTTTAATAAATGAAGAGGAGATAGCCTCACAGGAGCCATTAGTAAAACAGAGTAATTGGACAATAATAATAATGATTATTAACGACGAAATGATATATGAAATGGATCACATATGAGCTGCCGATATGAAATCAAGTGGAGCTATGATCCTTGCAGTTACACTGTATGAGCGTAAAGAAGCCTGCGTTCTTAACTGCGAGGATCATAGCTTCACTTAATAATTATTATTATTGATTGGTGGGCCACACAGGCCAGATTTACTTAAAGGTCTTCCACATGAAATAACAAAAATAATAAAAGGTACTGAGCACAATGCAAGCACAAACCCATTTTTTTTCCATGAACTAAAACAGTGTTCCTTTTTCTTTTTCTTCTACATTTGTACTCATTATTATTATTATAATTACTGCAGCCATAATCAGTGTTATTAAATTAGTAACACACTGTGCTTACTATTTTGAAACTGATTGGCGAAGCACCTACTGGTAATTCTGCAAACCACAAGACCAACAGATGAGTGAATAAGCTGCTACATGCAGCTGATAATTTGCTTATTTGAAGGTTACACACTCCATACATTGATTTCAAATCGTACTTTGTACATTATTTTCCCCTGCAACAGTACTTTTGTCGCTTTATTTCCCAACAACAATGTATAAATGACACTCTTATGCGCACCTAATTAGATGCACGCCCAATTTTGACATCCAATTAACAAATTGATGTCAGTTTTTCATGTGCCTTTCCTGCTGTTATTGATTGCGAATTTCGTCATAATGTTGTCAAAGTAGCTCATGAAAAGCTTGTGTCACATCTGTTACATAAACTAGGAAGTACGAGAAAATACATGTAAAGATGCTTATTTGCCTTCTTAACCATATCATTTACAGTGTATGTGGTTATTCCACTTACAATCACACAAAAGTGTTGGCCCTAGTGTTGTGGCCCCAGTATTTTGTTAGCCCTAGTAGTTTTGGATCCTGAACAATCAAAGTCCCAGCAAATAGAATCAGTTCTGACCTTCATTATTCCACATTTCACAAAAACCTAGTTCAGCAATAATACTGACCACTGCAGCCAGTTAATAAAACTGTCATAACAATTCTGTACCTTGATATATTTTTTATCCAAGTCAATTGCTTTGTTGGCATCTTCAAGTGCAGAGCCATAATATTCAGTTTTCATGTAGCAGAAACTTCTGTTGCCATAATATGCCGGCACTTGAGGATTCAATTCAATAGCTTTGGTGTAAAGACTAAGTGCATCATCATATTTCCCATCTGGCAATGAAAACAACAAGCAAATAATGAGGAAAAGTTAGTTTCCTTTGATCTTTATGGAAAGCCAAACAGAGAATGTGAGTAAACTTTGAAAGTTTTTGTTGCAGTGCATTTATCATCACTGAAGCAGCAAATTCTGTGAGTCTGGCACTGGCATATCCATTGGGTAGCTTGGCCCTTAAAAGTGCTACTATGATCAAAAAATCACTTGCTTTTTTTCTTCAGATTTTTAAAGTGAGATTGCTTAACACTTGACTGGCAAAATTTGACTTTTATCCAAAGGGTGTTTACTTTGAGTGTGAGTTTTGGATTTCACAGTCTGCCATTACTCACATTCAAAACTGACTGATTGGACCTCAGAGGGTTGGATCTAGGGAAAAGAGACATCATTTACTCACTAGCTTGAAATTCAGCGTGCAAACACAGCTTATTAAAATTATATGCAAAACACAAGTTTAAAAATCTGACAGCTTGAAACTCCTGTGCTGCATATTAATTCAGCTGCATACACACCCATTGCATTCTTAAGCTATTGAGTCTGTGACGTCATTTTCTCGTCAATCCAGCTCTCTCAAGATTTTAAAGTTAACAACGTAATGTTAGAACGTAACGGGAGGGCAACAAACCAGAAGCTCAGAGTTCATCTTCCCTGTCATTGTTAAAAATTTGAATGTCCAGTTCATGGCGGCGAGGCTTGCTGCACTTAATTCTCTCAGTTATTATTGTTCCGCAATCTTTTCTAATTTTGTGTTTGAAGTAGTACAGGATTCTGCAAGAGTACTTAATATTAAGAATTAGAAGGGAAAGGGGGGGGGGGGGCTTATAACCGGATGAATTTTTTTGTTTCCAAGTAGATGGACCTATAACCAGGGGGAATCATAAGTGGGGGGGGGGGGCTTATAACCAGAATTTTATGGTAGTTGATTGAATCTGACATGCACATAAATTAGTGTTTATTTATGCATTAGCAATAAAAGAGGCACAACCATCTGTCATCACTTTCACTAACTAGATTAGCAGATTCTGAAGTTCTGAACACGTCTGTTACAGAAGATTGTGCAGTCCCTTTATCTCTCTCTCTCTCTCTCTCTCTCTCTTTCGTGACCAAAGTGGGCGGTTCGACTAACTCAGAAGGGACTGCGAGCAGTCTAAAGCGTTTTATTCCCAAAGGGTTTGAATTGGGTACAGCATGGTGCCCTTTCACGTATGTCCAACACTCCTGCCTATATTGTACACTAAATGGCAGAATGGAACAGTTGTAAATGTACCAGAATTAAAGTCAACTAGTTGCCTCCTCCTGGGGAATGTGTGGTTCCAGAAAATATCCATACCCCCACCATGGAAGACATTTTGATTTGCACCCCCCCCTCCCCCAGGATTTTCCGTTCCAGGGGGGTCTTTGATGACCCCCCTACCCTCAGGAATTTCCAGAATTTTTTTACTTATAAAAAAGAAAGTGAATTAGTTATGTAATTGCAGTAGAAGTTTATTACAACAGTGTAAAGATTAAGGTTAACTTTTAGAAAAATATAATACTTTGTTAAGCTCATTATCCAGCTAAACTTTTAGTTCGCCATCAACTTTGCAAAGCTTAAACATTTGGGTTGCACGACATCGACTGTTTCACATTTTTGTGCAACCTTCGATGAGAACATTTTACTCGCTTAAACAACTTTGCAAACGATAGTAAATAAAACAGAAACTTACAAGGTTCCTTTGTCTACACATTTTGTCAGTTTCTTCAGGTTGATTCTTATTTAGGGACCACACATGTTGACGCGGTAGGTTTTTCGTGAACGTTGTCACAAAGGCGATTGTTTTACAAAGAAAATTATTGACGCCAAAATAATCCATCATAATTATTTGTACACTTAGATATGGCGATTTAAGTGCAGTCTTCAAATTTACTGACTCTCCAGCAGTCATTCTCGCCGGTAAATGACACACAGCCTCACTGTTGCTTGCCTTTGAGCCACCGATGGAATCGAGAGAGCGACCGTTATTGTTTTTGGCGCGATTTACTTCCTCCAATGAGTAGTGAAACTCCTATTTTAGAATTTCCAGTTTGACATAACGAACTGAACCTCAACAATCGTTTCCCGAGGCCGCAATTGTGTTTACTCAAAGAAGAGAAAACTTGACTCCCAGTTCCTGTCCGTGGTCTAAATGCCACCCACAAAAAAGAAAATGTCGTTGCACGCAAGCGTTGAAATGGTGGGAACTTGCGTCTTATCGCATTTTCAATGAGTTACTACCCCCAGTAAAACATGAATCCTATCAAAAATGTGTTTACTGCATGTGAAGGTAGCGAAAAGCGATACTCAAGTGAACGGAAGTGTTGGTTGGACGAAAGAGACAAACGGAAGTGTTGGTTGGACGAAAAAGAGACAAAGCTGGAAGTCTGGGGACGAGACTCAAGTTGAGACCGCCATTTTAAATGTTTTCAATCCATCCCAAATGAAAGACACATTGTTCTTAGCTTCGGGAGATTGTAGCGCTTGCTAACTCAAAGAAAAAAAATGGAAACATTCAAGCTAATAGTATTAACTTTATCTCAAAACTGACTTTTGTTTCAAAACATCATCTGATAGTGTGTTTTTGTGCTTCAGATCGATCGTATGTTGCTTTCAATGTTTTGTATGTGGTTCGTGACCCTTTGGAAAAGTGGTTTCCCACGAAACCCCCCTACCCCTTGGAAATTACTGCCCTTTAACCCCCCCTCTCCCTCGGAATTTCCAATGATCTTCCGTGGTGAGGGTATGGGTATTTTCTGGAACCACACAATGTATTATTATGATCTGATCCCTGGGATACCCTGGGGTATGGATCAGTAAGGCCTGATTTACACTGTATGATTTTTGTCGCGTGCAACAAGGTTACGACAGGCCTACAACATGACGTACGATTGGCGTGTTCATCGTAGCATTTAAAAACATGTTTTAAAACGCTGCAACAATCGTAAGTCATGTCATAGGCCTGTCGTGAGCTTGTTGCATGCGGGAAAAATCGTACTGTTTAACTCGGCCCTAAGAATCCTACGCCTTCGATTTATTTGCCAGAACCCTTTGAAAAACCTTCCCCACACCTTTCATATTTTGTCAGTCATATTCTGACGGACAGTATCCACAGGGAAGAGGGAAGGGGTTGGATCATAAATGCAACGTCCCCAGTCGGCATTTTTATCGTCGTTGAGTTTGCCTTATATCACTGTAATCGGATTTTGTAAACGATATCTGGAGAATCAAACATCTCTTGGCATGAAATATTTGGGATACCACATAAACCCACGAAGAGCATAAAATAAAAATGACCGTTGATGTTCGGACAAATACTTTGCCGTTTGTCGAAGAGCGTTCTTTGGGTCTTCTATGAGCTCCACATCTGAATAATTTAAGAAATCACACACCAGCAATTAACAATCCTTCTTCTGTTCGAAGCCAAGCTAGTTGTCAATCAAATTCACACTCGACCTTCCTACTTCCACAAGATCCAAGACAACATGGACATAACTGTTAACAATACGCACCCTTAAAGTATTGATTTGCCCGTAGTTTGAAATCATCAGCTTTCATCTCATCTTCGGAAATTTCACCATTTGCTAGTTTATCATCAGCCATATTGTCTGATCTCTGTCTTTCGGTTCCAGATTTCTCTCTTATGTCTTGTTTTTCGGGGAAACTGTGGCGAAGGTGAAAGCTGAGTGTGGAGTATTTCGTTCTTTCAACACAAACAAAAAGTTTGGACCATCATACAACCCTCACAAATCATCCTTTTAACTCTCTCTGGGCTGCTGCGGAATAATTTCAACGCGCACAAGAATCGCCAGCCCAGATCATCTTCGGTTTCTTAGAATCGAGGCAACTGTCGCAGATGAAAAAGCGCGGGAACCTATCCGAAGGAAAAAAGATGGCCATTGTGAGTAAAGTTGTTTGTTATTCTGTTTTGTTTTCTATTTTTCGTTCAAAACGTCGTTAATTGTACTTTCCTAATACACTAGGCTGATTTACATCCTCAAAACTAAAAGCAGAATGTTTTCGGAGACGTTTTTGAAGTGTTCAAAAGGCTTATCCCCCTTTTATTTTGCAGAGAAATTATCTTCGTTGACTTGGACATCCACTGAGTACAAGTACATACTTGGAAAAGAAATTACTTGGTAAGATTTCATGTTTACAGTGTTTCTTTGACAGGAAAAAAAAGTAATTTTCCATGTAACTGGAACATTGATTAATTTAGCACGCGGAAAATTCGGCTGAAATTTGACTTTCTAATGCTCGTGAGTCGACGTCAGATTTCGAAAACTTTGTTTCAAATATTTATAATTCTTTGTCAATTTTTTAGCTGAGATTGAACATAAAAAATGAAACAAGAATTCTTTGAAAAAAAAGGCCCCGAAAGTAAGGACTACCTTTAAAAGATAATTTGCCGTAGTTTCTTTTTTATTAAAAATTACTTTTGTTTTCTGTCAAAGTAAAAAAAATGTTAATCTTACCAAGTAATTTCTTTCGAACCATCAACTTGTGTTCAGTGAATCTCCAAGTCAACGAAGATAATTTCCCCGCAAAGTAAAAGCGGAGTAAGCCTTTTGAACACTTCAAAAACGTCCCCGAAATCACCTTAGGAAATCACCTTATTAGGAAAGTAGACTTAATGACGTTTTGAAGAAAAAAAAGACAAGACAACAATGATAAACAACCGTACTTACAGCGGCAATCTTCCTCCCCTTTTCTCGACAGAAGACAGATTCCCGCACTTTTTTACCTGTGACCGCTGCCTCGATTCTAAGAAACCGAAGATAATCTGGGGCCCGTTTCTCGAAAGTCCCGAAACTATACGGGTCATTTTCGGGTGTCACAATTCCCTTTGTATCTCAAGAACGGAGAGGATTTAAGTCGTCGTACTTCACAGTCACTTTTCTTTTTGTCACTTTGAAAACATGTTAAAAGATCGGCTTTCCAAAACAAGCGGTTGGCAGTTTTACAAATGGCTTTTCGGATCCGAAAAGTTTTCGGGACTTCGAGAAACGGGAATTATCCCGCACATGATGAAATTATTCCGCAGCTCGGTTTCCTTTATAGCCTGGAATTCGGCCGCCTCCTCCGCTCGCTAACTCACTGAAATTGCTCTGGTCAAATTGTTCTCGGATCTGTCTTAGTTCCCAGGTGCCCATCGTCCTTGAGCATTCTGAGATGTATGGAAACAAGCCACTACCTCTCTAAAACAGATCCCATCCCCACACTATCACACGCACATACTGTGAGTGATACACTCAATCAAGGAATTTCCAATAAAGCTCTCTGTGTGGAGAAATTGAAAATACAAGTCAGGTAGGTACTGTCAGAGACTGTGGTGCTTGCATGAATTAAGAGATGATCAAGGTTTTTAGAAGTTGCTTTTCTGGTTTCCACTTTGACTGGGCTTCAACTGGAAGCACCTAGATTAACCTTTTCTTCTCAGTGTTCAGCCGGCAATTAAATCAATCACATGAACAGTGTAGGTAGTAGGAAAATACACCATTTTACGGTTGTAGCTAAGTTACCTGGACTAAGAATGGAAGCAAGGCTGCCGGTGACCCTGTTTTAATACAAATCTTTGTGCTTTTCTAATGTTAAAATAGACTTATTAGAATTACAACAACACAATTTACAGAATATAAAAGCAGTGAGTTCTGTATCGATACAAGGTCACCAGCAGCCTTGAAGCCATTCATAGGCTATGCCACAGAGCAAACAACTGTAAAATGGCCTATATAATTGGGGCTTTGTTTCCAGGTTTCAAATTAGCTCCTTACAATACATACCTTTGGCAAGTGACCGAATATGAGAGGTGTGAAAATGGCTGAAATCAGTTGTGAACTGTTTGGTAATGATACATTAGAGTACTGGCTATCCAAGAAAATAAACACAGAAGTGTTTACAAAAGCTAAAAAATATTGACACAAATTAATTGCTAAAACTAGACTTTAAGTCTAGGGTTATTAAAGGCTCTATTTCCTTAATCTTAATGCAAGGAAGCTACTTTACCTTGCCTTACTTGCTTCACAGCTTGTGAAGCCAGCCAGGAATGCAGGAAAGCACCATTAATAGTAATAACTTTATAGTCAAAAACAACCCAAACCTTCAGATTCATATATACCAACACCTCATGTTCAGGTGAAATGTGTGCAATACTGATTTGACATGCCTTGCACTATTGGTGTGTACATCCCATCCCCTTGTAACTTGTAATCCTCAAGTTCTCTTTTAGACAGATTCCTGGTTTCCACATGATGTTGTCCCAGCCACGTTGTCCCTAAAGAAACAGATCGTGACCATGTTGGTGTTCCGAATGGACCATCTGGGAATTATCTCGGTGTCCATTCTTATGGAAACTGTTTCCTGTCGTGGTTAATATCTAAATCAGCTCAAAAACTGTCCCTCTTACCGGTAAATCCTGTCCCTGTTCAGAGTGTGACTTAAGATTTTACTCTAATGACAGATGATTGTATTCGACAAAAGGGGCCAGTTTTAACTAAAACAACACCACCATCCGGGATGACTATTCCAGGGGTAGGGGGTTAAGGATGAGGTGTAGGGAGTGGGGGTAGGGGGTAAAGGTTACCATAGCTGAAACAACCCAAACCTTAAAAAAAATGCTAACCTTAGGCCTAAACATTAACTAAAGCATAGTGTTTAGGCCCAAGGGTAGCATTTTTCTAAAGGTTTGGGTTGTTTCAGCTATGGTACCCTTCACCCCTACCCTGGAATAGTCATGCGGTCTTAATCCACTCAGAAACTATATCCCCTTGAAAAACACCTATGTTGACTCAAACCCTGTCCCTCCGTCCGATCCTAAGAGTGCCTTTCATTCATTTTACTCAGCCTAACACCAGATGATTTTCCTCATTAATGGGGGGTAACCCGAAAACAATGACCCCCAGTCCATGGACTACCTTGTTGGACTACCCAAATGGACTACCCTAAAATAGACTAAATCTAAAAAAATACTATTTAGAATGAGTACTATTGAAAGAACTGAATTGATTATCTACTTACATTGCATGCATCTTGTTTATTTTTGTCTGCATGGCCACATGCGACTAAATTCAGGAATTTAACCGGTCTCACTTCACTTACATGGAGTAATCAGCCATCACAACAGTTATCATTATTTTTTGAAATGGGTGCTTAGAATTAAATACTGGTGACCAACGCCGTTTAAAATGTGTTTTTCGGCTTAGCACTAGTTGTGACAATGCTTACGATCAATAGTACTCACTTGAAATTGGGGGCAGTGTTTTCAACTCTCCCATTAATGGGGACTGGTTCAAGCGTGAACTTCATTAACGCGACAAAACATTGCTTTGGATCAAATTATCACATTGGGTTGCACGCTAACAACTGATAGTCACTGGCTAAGGCACCAATGCCTGCTGACATCTGATCTTAAAAACACAAAAACCTGGATACATTGCCTTCTCGTTTCTTTAATTTTGAAATACAAGACAGAAAAAGCTTCTTACATACACCCAAATTCTTATACTATTTTTATTACTTAGAGTAGTTACAAGGCAGAGCAGGTTCCAGAGGCTCGGCCTTCTATTACACAAAATGTTCCATGGTTTAAAAATCTTTGTTGAATTAACTGCCTGTGGAAAGTCGTCATAGGTTGTTTGCCTTTTTCACAAAAGCGTTGCAAATCAAGATGAGCTTTGCTATTTTTCCAACGTCAATGAAGCCTATTTGAATTAATCTCATTTTTTGCCTGTTAGCTAATGATGATTTAATTTTGTTCTAAGAAAAGGAAATTAGCTAAAATGATTGAACACATTTTCTTGTTTTCAACAAGACCATAACAGTTACTGAAAAAAAGGAAATTGTGGAGGAGTGTGTTTCAAAAATGCAGAAAATAATGATGATGATAATAAGATGGCCACGATCATGTACATAAATAAACTGACTAATCCAGATTTTTAAAGAGAATAAAGCTTTCAAGACTGCGACTGAAGTCCTGTAGTCATGACGACAAAATGGAACAATAATACAGTGTAATAATAATAATATTCCCATAAATTAAAGGGATTTGGTGTCACACACCAAATGCAAATAAAAATCTTGCAAATGTACAAATAAACTAAATTATGCAAAAGTGTACTGTGATCTGGCAGTGTTTAACCAGTCTGGAGACTCTGATGGTTAATGAAAAAGCAATTTTTGGATCACATTGTAAATACTGTATTGAATGAATGGTGAATGAATGTTTGAATCGTCAGTAACACAGTCTGCAATAAGGTCTGGATAGCACAGTAACAATACTGACCAGCTGTGACAACTGCATGTCATAACATTTCCAATCATTTTTCCCTTCTTATCACTCAAACTATTAAAAAAAGGAAATGTTCCTTAATGAAGCTTGATTAATGATCATAGCACACACAGCAACAATATCAAGAAGTAACACTCTCAGATTAGAGTTCAACCTATGATCACTCACCACTCTGTAAATCCTAATTCTAAGGTATCTATTCTTTGTACTAATCAACATCAAAGTTGGTTTAACTTTTGTTCATAAAATTTAGCCATTTTGGTCTCCTGTGACTTGTCTATTTTGGAGAGCGTGGGAGCCCAAGTTTGTAACAGTTGATAACCACTGTTGTTTCAAATTTCTGATAATCGGCCTGCGCAGAAGGGTTGTAACACTAATTTGCAAACTTTCTGGAAAGGTTCAGAACCACCCAGAGAGAGTTAAGTTTGGTGCTAACCGAAAAAATGGTTGTGTCCTTCTGTGATGAGAACAGGAAACTTGTGCACCTCATTTAAAACCACAGGGAAATAAAAAGAAGTTACTTGTACTCTTAACTCTTTATACAGTCTGAATAATTTTATGTTGCGACATGAACAAATAGTATGAAAATCCCATATTAAGCTAAGCATAGTTTACAAATTATGATATAGGCAGATGCTACAAGTCAAGCTGTGTTAGACATCATGTTTCCTCCTCTTTACTCTGTTACTATATTCATCATCTGATGTTATGTCTGCATTGTTATTCAACGGCGAACTGGGATGGACATCTTGTTTCAGGTTTCCTTCTAACAATCCATCCCCGGGAGGAGAGGAGCTTAAAAGGTTGTCAGTTGTGGTCAACAATGCAGAGGTGGCATCCATGCTAAGCTGCCCAGACTTTCGTGCCTTTTCAAGAGCCCGCACTGTTACAACAAAAAAAGAGAATTCAAAAGAAATTCTGTAAGTATTGTCAAAACACTTACTAACAGAAAGTAACTGGCACGAAACACCCTATTTCAAAGTAAAGTCCTGTTGGAAATTATGGCCAACCACCAACACCTGTACTTTTTATGTAGCTAGAAAAAATGGCCATTTTTGGTACCAATCTTTTCATAAAACTGAAGGGAAGTGAATCAGAATTTAGCATTCATGCTTGGCTAAATTCAAGGAAGTTTATTGTAAACATGACCTTTCTTAAAAGCAGTAATAAAATAAGAATGATGATGATGATGATGAGGATGACATTGATGATAATCATTATCATCAATTCCGACGACTCGCATTGGGTTTCCAGAATGAGTTTTTTCAAGTGAGCATACCATAATTTAACAGTTTAATCTAAGGAGGCTTGAAGGGGTTTTTCAGCTGAGGGCGTGCGCGTAAGCCACATACAATTCTTTAGCCACTTGCATCAGCTCATAAATCAAAATGGGCAAACAGAAATAATAAACTTTACCCCCGATTTCGTCCACTTTTCTTCTAATTCTTATATAGATGGAATATAAACATACATCTCCTATTCACGAAAACTATGACAATTTTGCCCAACTGTTTAATGGTAATGCGTAAATGCTGATCTTATAACCCCCTCATTTTTCCTGATTTTGCAACTTCTTTTGTTTATATCTCTGCTTCGGGATATTTGATTGTCTTCATTTCTTCCATGTTAACTTAAATTAACTTGAAATATTAAATGACATATTTAAAAAAATGATTTTTCTGTACAAAACTTTTTTTACATGTTAACTTTTTACATGTTAAATATTATAGATATTATTTCCAACATTATCAGGTAACATTGTATGGGAAGGGGGTAGAAATTTTGTTCTTTTGTCTTTTGCATTATTGCAACCAAATACAGTGCATCTCAAGAGCAGTTTTAGCAACTTGAGAATCTTAAAGGAGGAAACTTCGGGCCCTGGAAAAAGTCCGAACTGGTTTTGGCGTCACAGTGACAGTTCTGCTATTCCCTGCTTCCTTAATAGTGCGGTTTTGTACCCCACTGGAAGTGAAAATTCTGATTTTTAAAAGGCTGAAAGGCCACAGACGGAAAATCGGACGAGTATGGAATTTTGTAAATTGTTTTCATCTCAGAAAACCATGATATTTAAATTGAGTAAATAAAGGAAAATCTATCATATACCAGTACACTTTAAGTATAGTTTCAATGAGCATACCTTGTTGGTCAAGAATACCATTTTGCCTTTTTAGATCGTCTATATCAGTCTAATAGGAAGCAAAAATATATCAGTGACAATGACAAATTTGATTGGTTTTAATAGCATTTATCCAATTTATAATAGCGATCTTTAGACTGGAATGCTAGAAAGACCACAAGCGTGACTTTTCAGTTCCACGTGCAATGGGTTTGGAGGTGAAGCCCTCTTGCAAATATACCTGCACAATGAGACTTGCATTACTTGGTACAGGGACCACAAAGGAGTTACCCGCTAACCATAAACCCCTTCCTGTTAGAAAATTTGGTATCAAATGCTTAAACTTAACGGGATACTTTGTGTTGTGTATAAAAATTGGGTGCGTTCGATTGACCGTATTCTGGAATAGGAATACATGGAATATAAGTTAGAAATCCTTCATTTTTACGGAGATTCACATTAAAATTGTCAAACGTCTGCTAAAATGCTATTTCGAACATATTCTTATTATCTTTGCTCCTTCCAAACATGCCAAACATACCGCTTTAATCACCACTCCGCGTATTCTTATTCCGGAATAGGGTCAATCAAATGTGCCCTTAATTTCTTACAATTCTGGACATAAGTGGTCCAGCAATTAAGCTGCATATTGTAAATAACAGGTCTCTCACACCAGGCTTACCGTAAACCCTCTGTTAAGTTCCCTGGGGGCTTAAATATTTTGAGCATGTTTAAGAGGGGGGGGGGGGGGTTAATAGAGAGGGACCTTTGAGAGGGGGTAGCTTATTTAATTTAGTGAAACACATTACTGATAGCAAAAAAAAGAAATAAACACACTGAAGTAACGGTTCCCTACTTCATGTTTTGGACCAGGACAATGACTGTCTAATGTGGAGATATGAGTTGTATTTTTTTCACATTGTTCAAGTTATTTGCAACACCTTTTTTATTCACTTGTGGGAACCATATCCAATGTCCTATACTGAGAGACTAATTAAACTGAACTTACTACCCTTGGAAGACCGCAGAGAGATTTGATCAGACTTGCAACTATTTTTCACATAATTACCCATATTCATGAGTATCTGTGTACCTCTGATCCTTGTTATAAAACTTGTAACTATGATCCGAACAACCATAATATAAGTTCCAAACACAAACAGGACTAGTTTAGAAAATCTTGTTTTAATAGGACTGTGGAATACTCTTCCACCCAATATGAAATATACAATCTCACTCTTAACATTTGAATCTAAATAGATTTTGAGTGCACTCCTGAAACTGCCCCCCCCCCCCCCCCCAGCCCCACCCCCATTTGATAAGTGAAATTGTCTGGAATTAGACAGTAAAATCTATTTTCATAGATTAAAAGAGCAAGGGATACATTGTGATACTTATCGAAATCAGCATGCATCTAATTACGTGAATTTGTGGACTTACTTGATGAGAATGGTTCTTTCTTCTCATGAATTGAATATAATCTGTTGCTTTGTTAAGAATCTGTGCCCTTGATGCCTGTAAAATATTAGATCACAATTCAGAGAAAAACCATCGGTTATCAGCAAGTAAAGCAATAATTATTAAAGAATTATGATGATCATCATTGTCAGGAGGAAGCTCTGAGACTGAGTAATGTGCCACATGAAGGATCTGCCATTACCTTTAAGAAAAAAGGTTGTAATTTTTTAAACACAAAAATGCACTTTTAAAGAGAGAAGATACCTTAGGCACAAACCAATAATTTTTTGATCAACCAATGCTGCACACAGAACTCTGTGATAATAACATTTGTGCCATTCAAAGCCCCACGTAGAAATCTATCCAAATCATTTTCTTATTTGTTGTCTGTCTTTCTTACTATTAAGATCCTCTTGAAATCATATTCTTTCAGGATGGAACATCAGAGCTCCATTACTGCTTTCATCCTACCACAGTGGCTACTGCACAAACCAAAACTAATGTTGAAACTTCACAACTTTATTAACAAAATAATCAATTTGTAGGTCGAAGGGGGCCTGACCTAAAAAACATGATTCTAAAAGAATCTATAGATACACTATGATAATTATACAATACAAATATTATTGGTCAATCCATTTAGGAGATAATAATATTAAGAATGTCTAATCAAATATATCAGTACTGAATTAAATGTCAGTATCATCCCACTGGTGCACAGCACATGAAATGAAAGCGTTAGTGAATCTTTTGGTTCGGCATGTAAAAATTGGGAATGCTCTTGGATTCCTGAGACAGTGGTGATGAGTTTTCTTCTCAGGTAATAAAAGATTTTTTACCAAGTCACTGTCATTTTGCATGTTTTCTTATGTATCCACCATTGTGACGAAATGATTCCTTTTCCTGCTGAGCATGCACTCTTCTTACTTCTTACTCAATTTTTTTGAGGTTTTTAAGACCTCCCTTCTCTGTAACTGGCTGCATGGATGTGAAGTTTGACTGATAGACAAGTTATCATTTGACCAATCACAGAGAAGTCATGTGTGGTAATAAAGTCATTTCCATGGTAACAATAGCATATGCTCAACTGGGGAAGGACTCCTTTTATGGCAGTGGTTTTTCTTGCAGGGAAAGTAAATAAGAGTGACAGCAAAACAAAAATGACAAGATCGGAAACCTCTTCCAGCAGTGTACCAAAGACACTTATTTACTGTGGCAAAAAAATTTCAAGTGTGCACATAACCATATCCAGATCCAATCGGCCATGCTACGACGAACTGAATTACGTATGTTTGGGCAAGCCCGGATTGTTTCATTTTATCACAACATTGGACACGCAGTTTGATTCTTCCATTCGGTTTCGCGCATCATTAAGACTCACGTGTAGATCTAAAATAGTCGTCATTTTTATCACGATAAAAATAAACTGTGATCGGCGATTAAGAAAAAATAATTACAACTAAGCCATGTAATCTGTTTAGGTAAGCACATGCAATCGTCATGTACATATTTCTCAATATTGCAAAATAGAATCACATGAAACAACACAGATTTTACGCCGTTATGTTGCCACACTAACTTATTTGGATCTTACTTTTTCTCCCTGAAGGGAAGGTATCGAATCTCGAAGATGGGCAAAGCTATCTTTTATATGATCTCGCCTTTTTCTCTCCAGCGCGTTGTGATGAGCTCGTTTATCTGCCTGAGATAAAACATAACAAAGACCGATGTTAGTGGTAACTTAACCAGCGGATGAAATCCACTTAGCACACAGATTAGGACATGCATGTCTCATAAAATATTGACAAGGAGAAAACCAACTTGGGCAAAGTTTTGTGATAGCGTGACGCCTCTTGAGGGGAAAATCCCACAGATTTAAAACATTTGAGAGATATCTAAACACATTGCTCTGATTTCTTATACCGAACCGAAAAATCGCTTTCAAACAGGTCAGAGAAATGCAGAGCTCTTAAAAACACAAACACGTGTTTTAAAACTATGGCCATGTGGAAATTTGCACGCGCAATTTGACACCAAAACACAAGCTCTACCTGGGACATGAACTGGGTCTCTTCACCATTTTCACCAATCTCCTGAAGTAAAATCAAAGCAGATTAGTAAATAAACAATATTTGTGTGACTTGCTACACCATCAAAATTTAGTTATGAAAGTACCTCCTCGCTTTCAATGTCGATTTCCTTTTCCTCGTCGCTCATGTTGTGAGTCTTGCCTTTCGCCATCAAACCGCCGTCCTCGTGATTTCAGCACGTGTCACTGAATGACGCCGTTTCGAGTCGGTAACGACAACCAATGACGACGCAGATTCGATTGATAAATTATGACAGCCGATTAACGAATGACAGCTTTCCGAATGACAGCCGAGCACATTTATTTGTTTTGTTAAAGATTTGTGGTACCCAAAACGTGCTTCACTACGTGCTTTCTTACATCAATTTCGCTTCGTAGATGGAGGTCATTGTATCGCTTCAATTTTTTTGCAATTTATTTTTATTTTTTAAGACTTCCATCTCACATTATAAAATGGACCCCTGGCCTAATGAACGCAATATAAGCGGCTGCGTAGAAAAATCTCCCAAGGAAAAGAACTTTCAGTTCAAGCCAAAACATTCCTACGTCGCTTATGTTGACAAACTTGTTAGATGACCTTGGATAGTCAATACTTTCCAGCAATAAATAGATAACAATGAAATGATTGTTGGTCAACAGTCGTGCGTCGAAGGTCGTTTTCAAATTATTCTAGTAGTTTCTGGTGACGTATCCCAATATCATACATCTGAGACGAACTGAGGAAAAGGGTAATCAATATCAATGTGAAAATTGGGAGAGTGTAGGGTCCTTGCGGTTAGGAAATGCTTTATTTTCCACAGTTTTAGCGCAAATGGCCCGGTTTTTTTAATATGAGTGGACTTCGAATGTATTAAGCCAACAAATTAATTGTCTTTTTCAAAGAACGGGGATAATCATGATCTAGACGGAAGTGGAGGACCTGGAGAAAGGTTTTACCGACCCAATCGCACCCTTCTACATGGGGTAAAATTAACGGGAAACCTCCCTATCCCTCCCCCACCGATCGTTCCAACCCCGCCCACTAAAGAATTGCCAGGTTTTTATAAAGAACAACTGCTTTCTAGAGGAGCAATAGGTCAGTGTAAAATAAAGACTAATAGCTTATAATGTAATTGTTGAAAAAGCTCAAACCCTTCAGAAGTGCTAACCTCAGGCCTAATTAGGCCAAAACAATATTTAGGCTTAACTGTTGGCACTTGGCAAAGTTGAGGTTTTAAACCTTTGCAAAAACCGTGGACGATAAGTCTTGCACAGCGTTGGATCAGAGAGGATCGCGATCAGTCAAAATTGATTAAAAAATATTTATGATATGAACGGCTGATAAAACAACGCGAAAATGTTTTTTTTTTATTTAATGTGTTTTTATTTGTTAGCACTTCTTAAGGGTTTGGGCTTTTTCGACTTTTACATTATAACCTTAGTCTTCGTTTTTTTCCCTGATCTTCAGTCTGTATTTTCACTGACCAAGGAACGATTTAATTCCCAACGCATTACCAGGCGTTCTTTTTTCCGAAGATTTCCGAATATAAATTTTCTCGCCTCGGAAAAAAAAACCGAGACTTCCTGGTGAAAATTGTACGTTGTATATGGGAATCGACGTGTCGCTCTTTGAAGCGAAAAAGAGGCCTTCATGCGCTTACTTCACTGCAGTGTGGCGTTATTTTTTTAAGAAATTGTCCGGTATTTTAAAATAATTCTTTTGTTATTGTTTTTTTAATGGACTTTGCTTAATCAGAGCAAGTTTATAGGCTTCTTCGCTTTTCACCATCTGTTCCAATTTAAATGTACGTGGCATGTCCAGAGCAACGTGGAAATTCATTTTCGTCCTTGTATCGTTATGGCTTCTTATTCTTGGTTACATGGGCTGGCAGCTTTTGTCGGTTGCGGAAGATTCCATCCGAAACGAAGCGGCTGTTGCACTGAAAAAACGACAAATGGAATTGTTAACTTTCCAGTTTGAGGAACTGAAGAAAAAGTTTTCAGAGATTCAAGGTATTAAGAGTAAGTTGGAAATCGAAGTTAAAGAAATTAGAAGGAAAAATTTAGACCTGGAGCAAAGACTTAAGACTGTTAATAATAATGTTCCCTCCTTGGCTCCGTCCAGAAAGAGTGAACAGAAAGATGACTCGGTTCAGAAATTTACTGCAAATGTAAGTGCAGTGCCGCCGAGCAAGAAATTCTTAACTATTAGACGAAGAGCAGAAAAAACATTAACAGAATTATGGTACTTCATAAGCTCAGAAGTAAGCAAGGTTAAGACGTTTGCCAGCGGAAAAGTGAAAGAAAAGCTAAGTGATATTATGGGTACTGTTGAAGACATGCACCATATGCTGTCCATAAACTTTGAGGAGCTGAAAACGATGAATGGGCAGCGAGAATGGTTAGAAAAAGAACATAAATTTCTCAGTGATATTGTGCAAAAGCGGCTACACAGATTACAGCATCCAAAAGATTGCAATGTAGCAAAGAAGCTTGTGTGTCAATTGAACAAAGGTTGCGGTTATGGCTGCCAGGTTCACCACTTGATGTATTGTTTCATAATCGCCTATGGCCTGCAAAGAACCCTCATATTGGATTCGAATGGCTGGCGTTATTCCCCCAATGGCTGGAATGGCATCTTTAAACCTGTTAGTGAAACATGTACCTCTTATCGGGGAAGTCTGGGCTATTGGAGTGGGGAGGCTTCTAATAGAGAACAAAATATTTTATTGCCAATTGTTGACAGTTTATTTCCACGTCCAAAATATATGCCATTGGCAGTGCCCAGGGATCTCGCCCCAAGAATACAACAAATTCACAGTCATCCATTTGTTTGGTGGATTGGTCAATTTACAAAGTACTTATTCCGTTTTTCTGCTGAAACTCAAGACAAAATAGACGAAAAGAGAGCTCTTCTGGGTTTTAAGAAACCTATTGTTGGGTAAGTCTTTATTTTAAAAATTTCCCTTTTAGCATACCCTGTAATATTACCCTTAGGGTGTGCCAGGTTTGGGGAGGGGGTGGGAATTACATACATACATACATACATACATACATACTTTATTCAGAATCCCTTCAATAGGGCTTTTCAGTCACAATGTTAAAAAAAAGAAGAAAACTTATTTACAGTAATTTAATTAAAATTAAAATATATTCAAAATCATTCAAAATATATCCAAAATTACTTCGTGTAGAACATATTATTAAAAAGTGTCCGCTTAAAAATATCAATTTCTTTAGTATTCTTGATGTTGTCAGGTAGCCCATTCCATTCCTGTAGACGGCGAAAATAAAATGCCCTTTGTCCCAACGACAATCTACATCGGGGGATCACAAAATTATTACATCCCCTTGTGTTCCTGTTGTGAACTGCTGAACGCTTAACCAAATATTTCCCTAAATAGTCTGGAGCTAAACCATTTACACATTTATATGCTAAAACGAAATCATTAAATAAAACCTTCTCCGTAACATCTAACCATGTAAGAGACCTAATACAACTCTGGTAGCAAAATTTTGTACCAACTGTAGTTTGTGTAGATCACGTTTAGATGTGTTCCCCCACACTGAGGAACAATAAAACAATTTACTAAAGACAAAACTATTTATAAGTAATAAAAGTGTCTTCTTGTCTAAGAGGTGTTTAATTCTACTTATCTGTACTAACTGGTTCATGCAACTAGAGGCTGTTTTAGGGGTGTGTACATCATAGTTAAGATGTTGATCAACATATACCCCAAGATCCTTAGCAAACAAAACTTGTGAGATAGTTTTGCCCAACAGAGATAAGGAGATATAAGGTAGCCTCTTAAGAAGTTGTGCTGAGCCAACAACCACTAATTTTGTTTTCTCAGGGTTTATAAGTAAAGAATTCTCTGCACACCATCTACTGATGTTCCTAAGATCTTGATTTACGGCGGCCATAGCACTTGATGAGTCTGATATGGGAAATTTAAAGTGCAATTGACTATCATCAACATACGCAGCGGCTTGACTGTGGGTAACAGCACTGATTAAATCATTAATGTAGATAGTAAAAAGCACAGGACCCAAGATTGACCCCTGAGGTACTCCGTTTGTTAAAGGTAGCAATTCCGAGACTGAACCTTCATATCGTACTCTCTGATATCTACTGGATAGATAGCTACTAAACCGGGAAGCTGCAGAAGTTTTGAGACCCACTTTTCGTAGTTTTCTTAATAAAAGGTTATGATTAAGGCTATCAAAAGCTTTTGACATATCAAGCAGGACTAGTAATGACACTGCTTTTTCATCAATTGCTTTCAAAATGTTATCTGTAACATTTATGAGGGCAGTTTCTGTTGAATGCATTTTCCTGTTGCCACTTTGATAAGTCGACAGTTTATCATGTTTTGTCAAAAATTCCACAAACTGCTTGTGTGCCAGTCTAGCACTTACTTTCGATAGGATGGGTAACTATGAAATCGGCCTGTTGTTGGCTGGTTCTTCTGGGTTTCCGTTTTTGGGTACAGGTATGACCTCAGCAATTTTCGATGCTTTAGGAAAAGCAGCCACATTAAGCGAATTATTCACCAGTCTAGAAATCACAGGTGCGATGCTCTCACAACTGTCTTTCAGGACTCGTGCAGAGATTTTATCATATCCTGGCGCTTTGTTGGCAGCTAAACTCTTAATAACAGACTTGACATCAATTTCTTTTACCTCTTGAAACTCAAATTCTTCTGTTTCAGCATGCAGGCCAGTGTCAATACTTTCTTCCCTAAGACCACAATCTTTATCTTTATCCAAACCGTGTTCCCTTGTTATCAAATTCGCTTTTTTGGCAGTAAGTTCTCCTACTGAAGTAAAATACTTATTAAATTTATTTGCCAAAGTCTCATGGTCCTCAAAAGTGCTTGGACATTTAGCAATACCACGAGACATACATAGATTTAAGATCTTCCAAGTGGCATTTGTATTACCTCTACTGTTAGCTATTTCGTTTCTTACATAGATTTTTTCAGCAAGCCTCAGTTCGCGTTTCACTTCTTGTCGGAAGAAGGGATATCCGTTCCAGCATAGTTTGTCATTTGTCTGAATGGCTTTCTTGTGCCAAAGGTCTCTGTCTTCATGAGGTGCTTAATTTCTGGTGTTACGAACGGATTAGAGCGGGACTTGATCTTTATACGTTTGATGGGCGTGTGCTGATCCAGCACGTCCAAGAAGAGAGAATTGAATGTTTCCACTTGGGAAATTATCAATGTCATCAAAGAAGTGTACCATGTGCCACGGAACAAGAGAGAGATTTTCGCAAAAGCTATCGGGTGCGTACCCAGAATAGCTTCTTGTAGTGACGTATTTGGCTTTGGCTTTAGGGCGATTTATCCTCAATGTAACTTCAACTAAGTTGTGATCACTTATTGAGGACATAATGACCGAGCAAGACACCGCTAGGGTAGGATCGGTAATCATAATAACATTAATTAGCGAGCGTTTTGTTTCTGTAATTCTAGGCGGTTCCTTCACTAGTTGTGTCAGATTGAAACTAGCACAAAGGTCTTTCAAAATTCGACTATCCGCTGTATCATTGAGAATGTTACAATTTAGGTCACCCAGAATGATAATGTCGTAGCCAAGCAGTAACACATTCAGGAGACTTCTTGACAAACTATCGCTGAAAGCTGATGTGGTACTAGGTGGTCTATAAACAGTACAAATAAAAATTGATTTTTACTCTCGCACTTGATCCTTTCTCCAGAGCTGTTGGAAATTTTCGTCGCTAACCCTAGTGAGATCTTAGTCTCAGTAGGGTTAGAGAACTGTATCACTGTATGTTACTAAGGGGTGAAAGAATGGGAACTTTTAACTTTGCGTTACGTTTATTCTACGTTGGCATAAAAAGCCCCTCAGGGGAGTATTCAGTAAAGTTCTATGTTTCTCAAATTCTCATTGAGAGAGCTTGCACATTAACAGCTCATCTTACTGAAGACACAGAAGACTTCAAGAATAAAACTGAAAGCTTCTATTAAAACTACTAACAAGTGAATGGTAAGTCTGGAGAACCGCACAAAAACCATTCAGTTCTTTTGTTCCCTGAACATGGAAGCCATTTATATAAATCTCCCCACTGCATGCCACTGCTTGCACTCGGTAGTGAAAGAACAAGGGAATCTGAGAACAGCGTTAATTAACTTATTGCTGGGTGACTGATAAGAAAGCAGTTTTCCAATATACCTTGCTCCTCATTAAATATACATGTATAAAATTACTACTCCAACAAAGTTAGAGAGAATATACAGAGTTCGCACTACTCCTGGAATTCCTGTAGAACTCCTGGATTTTTGAAAATTTCTTCCAGGCCTCTGGAAAACTTCTTGAATTTATCTATTTAATATATTAGTTGTAGTATGAAAGAAAATATTTATTTAATCATTTTTTTCCCAAAAATGGCAGTTTGTAAATAAAAAAAGGCATAGGAGCTAAAGCTTATTGATTATGAATTAGATATTAAGAATAAAATGAGCAATTTCACTGAGAAAGTTGTCAACGTACAAAATTTTGAGTTTCTGTGTGACTTGCCCTTGTAAATTTGGTTGCCAATCTCCCACTCTAATGGTATCCACATACAAATGTCTAGCACATTGTAGCTATCTTGCATTGTATCTATTTTTATCTCTGTTACTGCAACATTATTTTGGTTTCCAGAGTTCAAGTGCGACGAACAGACAAAATCAACACTGAAGCTGCTTTTCACAGCATTGAAGAGTATATGTATTGGGTAGATTTGTTCTATAATAAATTGGAGAGAGTCCAACACGTGGAAAAAAGACGTGTTTTTCTCGCAACTGATGATGGGAATTTATTGCCAGAGGCAAAGATGAAGTAAGTTACCACCGAGAATCATGAGTACTTAGTTTCAACGTCCGGGCCCCAGTTGTTCAAAGGCCAGATAGCCATAGCCTGTAGATGAGTCACTATCCAACAGGTTCAATCTGTGCAAAGAATTCAGCTGTATTTCCTCATATAACTGAGAATAATGAATTGAACAATAATATTGTACATGCAGCACCAGGGCAAGACAAAGAGGCTGTCCAAAAGCTTGGGGCTACTGGAACGGCATTTTAGGCTCGCTCTTTCTTATCGTGGGTTGCCAGACGGGCAAGCCATCGTTTCAACATGATTGGGGCATTGTTAGTTGTTGTTTTTTTTCTGATGCAAACTTCTGAGCAGACACAAGTGTTTAACAGACAGCTCAAGAGAGAAAAAGAGACTTGGGCAAGTAAGATGAAATTAGCGGTACAGCTTGCCCAAAGGGCAACCTGATGCTTGGAATTTCGTCTCATCCTGAGCACATCTGAAAGTAATGGTGCATGCGAAAACCTTTGCTAACATTTTAAAGGGGCTCTGATGTGTTAAATTTGCTGTTCTTGTGTCAAAACTGGGTTAAAATCTAAATTGTTATTGGCAACAAAACTACGCCTTAATTTTTTGGTCTTGACTGATGCTAAGATGTACTTTAGTGTTTTGAAGTTTGACTGAAGTAACGTGACACTGCCCCTCAGTCGACATGTACATTTTACACTCTGGATAGTGACTTATCCACTGGATAAAGTTATCCGGCCTATGAACAAGCGGGGCCTGCGGTATAATGCAGGGATGATGGAGTCTTGAGAGCACCGTGTGGCCTGGGTTCGATTCCCAGATTCTGTGTTGTGCGTTGGTGGAGTTTGTTGTTTTTCTACTGTGCATCGAAAGGTTTTTTTTCTCCAGGTATTCTGGTTTTTTTTCCTCTCTCATTTGATTTTATTTGTGTTGATTGTTGATTTCAGTTTACAGTTTCCCCCAATTAGTGCTACAGCGCTAGAAGACTAGACATTTAAAGGGGCTAGGTCACGGTATTTTAGGTATATTCGTTTAATTTTGTTAATTATGAGCTCTAAACGTCAAATTGGCAGAGCAAGAGTCTTTCATTTGCAAAATCACGGCCACATAACAACTGAGAATGATTTTCCAGCTGTGTAAATGACATTTTGATATAGACTGTTATAAATTTGAAAAAAGGTGGGCCGACGTTTTTCAAATTTACCCAAATTCAATCCATTTCAATCCTCTCCAGTTTTGTCCATCCATGTCCCTTCTTGGCTTCCCTGTGTTTTGTTAGAGTTCTTCTATAGTTTTTGTTAGAGTTCTTCTATAGTTTTGAACAGTTATTTTAAATTGATATTTTAATTAATTCTATGACCATTCGATTAGTGCTGAAATTGCCTAAAATTGCGTGACCTAGCCCCTTTAAGTAAAGTTCCCATCAAATCCTTGAGAGCAGAGTTGAGAATGGGAGGGCAGCCACACACTCTAGTAGCCAGGGTGTTGGTCTTTAATGTTGTCTTTGGAGGGCCAAAATTCTACCATCTACCATGCTTTGAGATTGCCTGCTAGTTGCCCCATGCCAGCTGCAATAATTATTGTAAATCCTTAAGCCCTTGAATGAGTGCTTGCACTAATCATGTGCAGTTAAGTTTGAATTCAACTGTAAACTGTACAATTAAAGGTCTACATTTGCCCAAAAGTCATTGCGCACTGTGACTGAATTTCGTGTAACACGAAATTACCTAAATATCTGACATGTTGTTTCCCGTGTGATTCGTCTGAGTGCCTTTAGCCAATCACATCACGTATTTGGACAAGTCGTCATTTGAAAAACAAAAAACAAAAAAACGACCGCAATAACTTTTGGGTGAAGGTGGGCCTTTAAATGCAATTATTATTGTATTTCCACTCATTAAAACAAGAGTATCATCATCATCATCACCATCCAATTCTGAAAATAATAATTTTCAAATCATCATATAGAATAATGATGTGGAGACCACATTAATATTCATAATTGTTGTTGGCTATTGAATGAGTTGAACGTCAATTTTACTCTGTGTAACGCCCTGGACAATATTATTGTATGCAATTGACTTATCACTTGATAACTGATTTATCATTAGTTACATCTGCTTTTGAGCAGTTCGTTAACCAGCTCTTACTAGCATCAGTCGTTTTACATAATGTACTTCCTAGGCACTTCAAAATCCAAGCATTGTTTCTTTCAACTGTTAGATGAACACATGTTTAGTTCCCATAAGGAAATTATTGGTTTCAATATTATATTTTTCTGCCCAGACACTGATGATGATGATAATTGCATTTCAGGTATGAGAATTATGAATTCATCAGTGATCAAGAAATTTCCAAGTCAGCGGGACTGAACTCTCGCTACTCAGACACTTCTCTTCATGGAGTTGTGTTTGACATTCAGATGTTATCAGAATGTGATTACCTAGTCTGCACATTTTCATCACAGGTAACTTATTCTCAGGGAGTGAGAAATACTGTGAAGGCTGACACCCAAAATTCCCCTTGTCTGGGAGTCCCTTCCCTGCTTACTCTTGCTCAGTAGGGGTCGTCAGGGTGGGAGGGGGGGGGGGGTCCTTAGGGTTGGGGGATTGGGCTTCAACCAGGGGCGGTGGGCAGCAACATTTGTACTGTCATGTTCGTTTATGCCGTGTCCCACATTTTCTGGTACCAAGGGTGGTAATAGTGAGGAAATAGAAGACATTGAAGACATGCAGTGACTTCTTGTTAACACTTTAGCGTCGATATTTTAAACAGAGTTCAGCCAATTAAAGTAGCTGAAAATGTTTTCCTTGTCGGAAACAATGCGGAGAAGGCAAGGGAAAGGAGAAGACCATTAATTTATCTCCGTGAAACAACTTGCATATGGAAGGCTGGAGGTTATTGTTGAATACATTCTTCTAAATTATAGAAGATTTTGATGAAATAACCATGGACAAGATTGAATCGGATTGCATTTAGGGTGATCTTGAAAAAGTCGGCCTGACATTTTTCAGGTTTAATTGGCAAATCACCTCTGGATAAAGTTGCTTTTGTTCAGTGTCATCTTGTTTGTGATGTAACAATAATTTTATCAGTAAAGGAATTCCACACTACCAATTTTAAACTTTAACTCATGATTAAAAGAAGATTTCCCTGAAACACCCTAATATCAAAATTTTTTTTTTTTGGCTCAAGTGGAGCACTTGTGAATCTACAATCAATTTCCTGCATTCTGATTGGCTTGATTTTCTTTAGCCTGGTATAATTAAAAACTTGTGCTGTGATAACATATCTATGGTTTTGTCAAATGATTTGATAAAGGTAACTTAACCATTGTAAGAGCTGATTTGTGAACTGACCTTTTAGAGCGTCAGACCTGCATCAGAGCAAATATGTCAGATCCGTTATAGGTGGTAAAAGTTTGTTTGATTATATGGGAGGGCAGTTTGCAGACCACATTTAAAATTTGCTTGAGTGTCTTTTTGATCGTAGTCAGATATGGTTATCAGCCATATGCCTACCATGAAGCTCTAGGCTTGCTACTGTCGTGTTGGACATACCACACACATGCATGTGTCTTTTTATTTCCGGACAAAAGTAACCAGAATTAAAAGTTCACACAGACATCCCAACATACACACCACTTGCCCTCTTCAAAAATCAAGTTACTGCATTCTCAGACTGAATTCGCAGGAAAAAATATCCCTCCAAGAGATAGCAACCTATGAAATTAATTTTTTTTCGATCAAGCATGATGGAAGAGCAATGACATGAGAATATTACACCTCTTGTCTTCATTTCTGCTTCCCTCCGTAAATAAATGTTACTAAAATTGCTTTTATTGAATGTGCATAAGCACATACTTATAAGATTGATTCATGAAAACGCTTCAACTTGCGCTTGCAACCTTAGCGCTTTTACCATGTTCCTTGTAACTCTCAGTCTGCTTCCGGGATCAGTGACATTTGCTACCAACCTTCACATACGAACAGCAGCATCCCATGTAAATTCCACCAGGTGTCTTGTTTTCCTTTATACGCTCATTTGATATGAAGCCAAATCCTTGTGTTTTCCCCACCAATGCAACACCACAGTTTCTTTAGAAAGTAACCTGTACAAGTGAAGCTATGATCCTCGCAGTTATGAATGTAATTTTAGCAATTGCATAGAGAATCTTGAAAAATTCAGGACTTCAGCAGGGTTTGAACCCTTGACCTCGTGATGCCGGTGTGACACACTCTAAGCAACCGAGCTATGAAACCACTGATGTTGGGAGCTGGTCATTTGTGAGTTCAAAAGTTACTGTGACGAATGAATCAACGAATAAAATGGTTTATAAAGTGAATCATCTATTGAACTGCGGATATAAAATCAAGTGAAGCTATCATTCTTGTAGTTAAAGTAACCTCTTCTTTCTCTGATAGGTTTGTCGTGTAGCTTATGAAATCATGCAAGCGTCTCAACCTGATTCTGCAAAGAAATTCCAATCCCTAGATGATATCTATTACTTTGGAGGACAATCTGGCCATGATGTAAGAGCTATTTATCCTCACAAAGCCAAAGACAGCTCTGAAATTGACCTCAGTGTTGGGGATCGTATAGGAATAGCTGGAAATCATTGGGATGGATTTTCCAAGGGCACTGTTCATCAAAAAGGCAGAGAAGGTCTCTTTCCGTCTTATAAAGTAGAAGATGTTATGGACGTTGAGGATTTTCCTACGTATGATGAAGTGTAGTTCATTTAATTAAGCAAAATGAAAAGTATATGAAAAATTTAAGCCTTTTCATCCATGGTGATACTTGTAGATTTTATTGCGTCTAACTGCAGGTGATTTTACCCGTCAAGGGGGGCCATTTCAAGTGTGAAAGGCTTAAATAAGGATTATAAAATGAGATTTTGAGGCCATTGTGTTCCCTAGTCAAGAGTAAACATCACATGGTCTGAACATACATACATGTAAAGAGGTCTATTAGGAGAGCAGGGCTGGTGCAGTGGTGACTGCACAGTCCTCTCATTATTATTATTATTATTATTATTATTATTATTATTATTATTATTATTATTATTATTATTATTATTATTATTATTATTATTATTATTATTATTATCATCATTATTATCATTATCATTATCATTATATAAGCACCATTGAAGTACCAGGTGAGCTTTCATGCATATCTTCACACCTGAAAATCTCTTGTTATTTTCACATGTGAATTTAAAGATCAGCCTTTCTATGGTTACATAATAAATCATCATAAATCATAAATCATGTTCTACGTTGAGACTACAAAGAACATTTAAGTGAAATGGTGTGGTATTTCATTGGTGTAATAGACAGAACATTACGTTGCTGCGCGCAGTTATGAAATTAAATATTTTCTGTTCTTGTGTTGAAAAATATTTCATTTGTTCGCTGTGCTCACTCATAAAATATTTTTCAACACTTGATGAGAAATTTTGTGTATCTCTGCACGGCCATTTGATATCCCCTGTAAATTATTATTGTTATCTTACTTTGGAAGAAAGATAGTTACAATCAAAATAATCCTCGCCTAAATAAGGGACTGCCAAATTGTTGACCTCTGTTGCAACAAATGTGTTTCTTTTTGGGGTTTTGATTGTTATTCTTATCATTTATTCATATACCTTTAGTTATTGCATATCTATATAAATTATGTAATCAACATTGTAATGTACAATTGAAAATAGCTAGTATTGGTAATTGCGCGATATAAGTTTAATAAACTGTATTGTGTTGTACAACTTTGTTTGTAGCATACATCTCGTTGGAGTGGAAGTAGTACTGTAGCTATAGACTGGCTTATAACACTCTTCTTTAAATATTGGTTTAGCAGTAAGTTTGACTTAAAAACTGCAAGAGATAGACTTCTTAGCAACTTATACTACTTCTACCCCTCTCTCAATCCAGATTTATCCAAAAAATTGAAAAATTATACATGTATATTTATTACTCTGTACTAGTCATAATATCACGTTCCATATTGTTGTTTCACTGTCCATTAAAATCGTTTTTTAAAAATACTTAAATAACACTTCCCCTTTCATTTAAGTCATTGTAAGAAATAGTAAGCACATGCTGAGGCTTGAGGGGACACTTGTTGGATTTCAAAATTGAGCCTGCATCCAATTACATGCATTTCTGGACAAAAGGCACTTTCTTATAAGACCTGTGTTCAATATCTTTCAGAATTATGCTTTTTAATAACTACTTGATAACCAAGTGTGAGGTAGTTATAGCAAAATCTCAAACTGAGGCCTTGCCGTATTGACTGAGCGATAGTGAGGTCAAAACAGCTAGGCTGAGATTTGAGATTTTGTTGTAACAAGCGAAGGGTCAATGTTATTAAGTTGTTTATCATATGGCTAACAGAAGAAGAAAAAACAAAAAAAAACTATTTTGCATAATCCATAATCGGCTCGTGGGCATCACAGCGTGCGTTATATTGGCCAGAAACACTAGCCATCTAATAATATGCAATTATTACTAGTATTGATTTTTCAACAACAAGGGCCCTGAACTACGACGTGTGACTGGCAACTTTTTTCCTTATAACAGTGAGCACAAATGCAAGGTGAAAGCCAACAAGCCCATCATACCCAATGTGACCTTGATTTTGTTCACTTCTTTGAAAATGCTGATAGTCTTAATCCGTACTTCAAGTTCTTGCAGTAATGATTAATAATACTAATAATTTTAATTTTTTTCAATTTTAATAGCAAGAACTTTATTTCAACTATCAAAACAATTAGTAAATATTTACAATTTTAAAACTATATATCGAAATTATTTACAAATTTTAAAAACTAAACTATATGTTCACGATAGAAAACTATTTACGATATGTGAATAATTTATAATTGGAAAAAGACAATTAAGCATTACTAAAGAAAAAGGTAATCAAAAACAAAAACTAACTTATAATAGTAATAATAATAATTTATAATGATGATCTAAAACATATTGGTCTAAAAACGTATTGTACATAAAAAGTCTAAAAGAGAAAAATCAGTCAGGCGAAAGCATGAAACATTCGTTAATAAATTATTATTATGTCAGTCCAGCAAGTCCCTTGTCTATCTCTAAGTCATTCTCCTGTATATTTTTTATTTTTGTTTATTTATTTATTTTTTGCCACAGAAAGAAGAAATTAAAATACAAATATGAACAATCAAAAAAGAGAAAGAAAACTTATTGAATTACATTGGTGGTAAGGAGGCCTAAAAGAAACTACTAAGCTTATGTAAATTAGGCCTCCCCAAGTAAAAGCATCTATCTATTGTTGACATGCAAGTTGGCAACGGAGAATACAATTATTACAAACATTTAGTTATTTAACGTGTTGAAATATAAAGTAATGAACGGAAATTAAAAACAGTTTGAACTTACAAGTTGGTAATGAAGCATACAATTACAAACACTTAGTCATTTAATTAATTAAGGTGTTGAAATATGTAAACAGTTGTGAAAGTAAAATTACAGGGTGAAAACAATTTGACACAGGAAGAACAAAATACTTAATTTTCAGAATAGTTGTTAAAAAAGAATGACTTAAGTGCTTTCTTGAAGGAAGCTGTTGAGGAGGAATTGATTATATCAATGTCAAGAGAATTGTAAAATTTAGGTCCCTGATAGAAAACAGAAAATTGTTTAATGTTAGTCCGACAGAAAGGCAGACGAAATGCATGAGAGTTTCTCGAATAATATGTGTGAATTTGACTGTTTAGAGTGAATTTGCTAGCTAACTTGGGAGGAAGAGTTCAAATTTGATAGGAGAACATGAATTGACCAAGTTGTAACAGGTTAAGATCATGGAATTTTAGGATTCCAAGTTTCTTAAATATAGGGTCAGAATGAGCATTAAAATGAGATTTATCTATGATTCTCACCACTCTTTTCTGCAATTTTACCAGACGAACAAGGTTAGTTTTATAGGTGGACGCCCAAACTATATTACAGTAAAAGAAGTAAGGATAAACAAGTGAAAAGTACAATACACGTAAAGAGTATGAAGATAAATAAAAACTTGATTTCTGTATCATTCCAATTGATTTCGACACTTTGTTAGCCACATGAGAGATCTCAGACTTCCAGGTTACGTTTTCATCGATGATCACACCCAAGAAAACTGTTTGTTTAACTTGATCAATTTGTTGTTTATTTATCAAAATTTGAAAATTATAACTTCTACGTTTTTGGTTTGGTTTGAACACTATGAACTTGGTCTTTTTAAGATTCAGTGAAAGCTTATTAACCCTAAACCATACTGACGAATTATTTAACTCGACATTCAGCTGATTAACCAAATAATCAGGATCTTTACCAGACAGAAAAACGTTGGTATCGTCCGCGAATAAAATCAGTTGTAGTGCCGTAGATGCCTTGACTATATCATTAATGTAAAGAAGAAAAAATAAAGGCCCTAGAATAGAGCCCTGAGGAACCCCACAGGATATATTAAAGTGAGAAGAAACATGACTGTTGAAATCTACAAATTGTAGTCTGTTAGAGAAATAGCTTTTTACCCATTTTAAGGCCAGTCCACGTATACCATAGTGTTCAAGTTTGTCTTTCTTCTCCGTGACCTTATTCCCCTCAGGGCAGTCCGTAGGATGGCGAAGGACACTTTCCTTCGAATCCATGCAATTGTTGTTGCATAGTCCTCCTGCTTCTTTGAAGAGATGAGCTCTGCAAGTCTGGAATAGTACCGCTGACACTCCTGAGACATACCTCCTGTTGTGGTGAACACCAAGGGCGTAAAAGTGCCATTCTCAACTTCTATTATTCTGGATGCATATTTCCGCTTCTTTTTATCTTCGTGCAATTTATATATCTGTTTGGGGCTAAGCTCTTTATACGAGTCCACATTCGGGTGACATACCCGTATATCAAACAAGGCGGCCCGTTGCAGTGCACATCGAGACGGGCATCTGGTGCTTTGTTTGCTCCCCTGTTGATCTCCTCCCCGGAAAGGGGTTGTAAGGTGGGCTCAATTGCTACGTCATAGCAAACCATATCTAGTAGCTCCGCCTTCAGGTCACGTATCTTGTTATGACGTTGTATGATTAGGCCGCTTCGCTGGCATATCATGGCGTGGTGAATGGTAAAGCTGCAGCCGCATACGCATACAGATGGGCTATCGGGAATGGGCCATTCATGGCGTAGCCTCAGTGCATCTCGAAATTCCCGTTTGCGTAGGTCAAAATTCAAGTCTTTCAGTGGAATTGCAGTAAGTCAACTAGAGACGCCCTTTTCGCATGCCAGGTCTACAGCTCTTTGTGTCCATAGCGGGAGAGAGACCTTCAGCTCCTCTAGCTTCCCCTTCAGATCAACATCTTTTTCTTTTCGAACAGCATACATCAGCCTCCGCACCTCTGCATCATCTGGGGTCCCATGGGATCGCGCCATTATCTTATCAACAAGTGGAGCGCTCTTCCTGGTGGATGCTGAATACTCTGACTCCGCACTTTCAGATGGGTTTGTCATTCCCAGGCCTCCCATACGGGCAGGAAGTGCTAGCTGTTTTCGTTCAGTCACAGAGCAGTTATGTTCTGTTAGTGACGGTAATTTTAATAATAATAATAATAATAATAATAATAATTATTATTATTATTATTATTATTATAATGGTAACACTTGTGATGATGATGAACTGTATTTAATAGATCTTTTTGCTGATACGGCAGACATTTTGATTTCTGCTGTTTCAAATAGCTATTATGGGATACCTAGGGGGGAAATACATATTAACTTGCCCCCTGAGTATCCCACAATGTTTTTGGAAACAGCAGAAATCAAAATGGCCGCCATATCTGCAAAAAGGTCTATTGTCAAGTGTATTGGGGACACTCTAAAGAACTAAGTCAAATGAACTCATATCAAATAGTAAATGGTTTGAACCCAGTAGTCATATAATTAAGTAAAGTACAATTATTGTGTGGGAGAGTGTAGTCCTGAGAAGGACTGTTTGAGATTACATTGACTAACGTTTCGACAACCTGAGCGGAAGGCATCTTGACCTTGACTCTGAAGATGACTTCCGCTCAGGTTGTCACAAACCTCAGTCATTGTCATCTCAAACAGTCCTTCTCAGGACTTAACACTCACTGGGACGATCGTACTTTACTTAATTATCATATCAAATCGTTCGTTGGTTTTTGAGGAGAGAGGAAAACCAGAATATCCCGAGAAAAACCTCTTGGAACAGAGTCGAAAACCAGCAAACTCAACCCACATGTGATGCCAATTCTGGGAGTCAAAACCCGGCGAGTATTCTCGCCACTGCGCCAGCCCTGTTCCCTTGTTTTCACCTTGATTTCACGTCCCTGTGATTGCAGATGGTTTTGATCTTTATTTCAAGCTCTCACAGTAATGAAAAAGTCCAGGATTCAACTTATTACAATATCTGGGGTTGTTATTGGTTTCTTTGTAATAAAGCCGTCATTTTTTAATTTTCATTTTCCTTAATAGTACAATCACATTTACTGCATGAAGTATTCCCTAGAACTAGACTACAAAATAAAAATTAATTCATGTTTTGTAACTTAATGCAAAAATTACTATTACCTATAAAAGGAAATTTAAATCAAAGCATATCTATTTGATTTATCAAAGTACTAATTTATTAAAAATGTCGCTAAAAGTTCCGTGGATCAGAATTCTTCTTCTAGTTTGCTTGTCTTCGAAGTCAAGACTGTCTGCATCCCCTTTCAAACAAACCACACATGGATTTGTTTGGTGGCACGAGTTTTAGCAAGGTAAGAAACATAGAAGTACATTTGTCCATAGTGACTCGGGGATAATCGTAGAGAAACCCGAGTGCTTTTTTTAAACCAATGACTTTCCGATTACTAGTTTGGATGTTCTTCCATTCAGCTTTGGAAGACTCATGGGAAGCTAGGCCGTCAAAACTGTCCCGCTAAATTGCTAGGAATGAAATGCAGCATTTTCGCAGATGTATTTAAGGGTGGGATGAACGTTAACCCTGGTAAACGAATAAAGAGATTTGGTTATGAATGGCATCTCGGGATACTTGGAAAAATATTCAAGTGCTCCTAAAAGAAGTCAACTTTCTGATGTCGAAAAGGTAGAAGTCACAGGTCATTGTATTACCACTACACAAAGAATCCTAAACATTCATTAAAGCTAACCTTAGGCCGAATGTTAGCATTGGTAAACATTAGGGTTTTTTGTATTGGTAAAACAATGACCTTTGACTTGTGTTTTGTGCGAGGCTCCCCAGTCTGACCTAGTGGCAAGCGCTAAAAGGGGAGGGAAATGGGGCGGTAGAGCAAGTGGTAAAAAGAAAGGAGGCTTGCCAGATACCACGAGTTGCTTTATCTCACTGAAGCCGAGTATTTTACAATGAAACCCTTTGGCAATGGTCAGAAACGGTATCCCCATTCCCCCTTCCAAAACGGTCAGTGTAAAATGCAGACTGCAGACCAGGGGTGAAATGCAGACTAAGGTTATACTGTAACAGTTGAGCCCAAACCAGTTAGAAAATTATGCTAATAGTTAAAGTGCTACTGTGATCAAATTTTTATCCCTTGAGTTTTTTGGTTTATCACATAGAGTACCATGAAACATTAAAAACGCTGTTTACCGTTTGGAAATATCTGCATTGGTTCCGGAGATATTTAAGTTTGAAAAATGTGTTAAATATGCAAATGAGAAGGCTGATGACGTCATTCACCCAACCCAATAGAACATCAAGAATATAAATAGCGCTATCTCGGTCAATTTGCAACAGAGACCACTGAAACTTGGTGAGCTAATAGTTCTGAGGGCAACACACCTACGACTGTAAAGAAATTTGTTCCCATGGCAACTCACTCTTTTCCAGTCCCCTCCAACTGATTTCAACATTTTGGTGATCTCAGGGTAGAAATACATTTACCAAGGCCACAAACTCGACCTAACATCTTTATATGCTGGCAGGATCATGCAGATGAGGCACCATTTGCAAATATCAAAACAAAACGCCAAAGGTGGTCTGCAAAGCTTTTAATATCAGGGAGGTCTGGAACCCAGTATGTTGCCATGGTAACAAAAATGGTATGCTCATATTGTGGAACACATCTCCTAGAATCTTAGTGCAAAGAACCAAGTATTTCTGATACAAATTGGCTGAGATATCTTTTTCCCATCATACTTGATCCAAATTTGGTTGGGTTTATGACGTCATCACTTGGCTAATTTGCATATTTAAAAAACTTGAATATCTCCAGAACAAAAAGAGATATTTGAAAATGGTAAACAGCATTCTTCTTCTCGTACAGACTACGTGTTTATGTGCCAAAATGGCTTAGATAGGGAAGATGCAAATTTCGTCACAGTAGCACTTTAAGCCGAAATTTTTTTTATGCCTAATTAGACCTAAGGTTGGCATTTCTAAAGGGTTTGGGCTTTTTCAACAGTTACATTATAACCTTAGTCTGCATTTTACCCCTGGTCTGCGGTCTACATTTTACACTGACCGCTTCCAAAAAAGCCAGTAGGTCTTCTGTTGGGGACAGTGAGGAGAAGGGCCCCAGCTTACCGAAGGAAGACTAATAATTGACAGGGAAAAGAAGAAATGCAGCATTAAAGCTTGGTTATTTAATTAAGCCAGTAGCCCATTACCCTCATATGCGGCAGGTTTTTTTTGCAGGTTGCAGGTTGAAAGTCAATAATAACTGGATATACTTACCGTGACTGTTACATGAATAGCTAACCTTAGGCCTAATTAGGCAAGGTTAACTATTCATGTAACAGTCATGGTAATTATATTCAGTTATAATTAAATTTCAACCTGCAAAAAATACCTGCCGCTCATATGCATGATTACCCTACTGACGTACGGAGCTTGGGCTACCTGTGCGCCTTCTTACCCAGAAAGGCCGTTTCTGCGGTCAGGCAATCAAGTGGGCAAGAAAACAAAAAAAATGACCGCGATCTTTTGCGGGTTGGTCATCTCATTTATGACAATGAACCCGATATACTTCGCTCTGTCGGCCAGGATTGTGGGTTTCAGTGCCATGTCCTCAGGATCGCATTATCTTCTTATCCGAACTGTTATGGAAGAGTTGGCGACCCGAGGGCATGAGGTACGTGCGTATTTATAATTAATGAATATTAAATATGTGGAAAATCTTTTTGCCGCTACAGCGATATCAAACCGTATCATGAACGACAGGTCGTTTTCGTGGCCTCTTCTCAAAGACGACGGTTTCCCAGAAATCAAATGAGCGGCTCAAAATATGCTATCGTGCCTCCTTACGATAGTCATATTTTGTACTTATCTAATAGTAGTGCCTATATCCTTTACGCAGGTGTTGTTGTATGTGGAAGAATTAAGTTACATATATACATATATATATATATATATATACTGTAATCAAGTAAAGCTATGATCCCCGCAGTTATGGACGCAATTGTAGCAATTGCTTAGAGAAGCCTGAAAAATTCAGCACTTCAAGGGCAACCCTAAAACCCGGAATCCGGAATCACAGTACAATACAGAGAGTAAAAACTATCCTAAAACATTCATAAAAGCTAACCTTAAGCCTAATTAGGCCTAAACAAACGTTTTTAGGCCTAATTAGGCCTAAGGTTAGCTTTTATGAATGTTTTAGGATAGTTTTTACCCTCTGTATTGTACTGTGATTCCGGATTCCGGATTCCTGGTTTTAGGGTTGCCCGCACTTCAACGGGATTTGAACCCGTGACCTCGCGATACCGGTGCGACGCTCGAACCAACTAAACCTCACTTCACAAAGATGAAATCATAGTTAGTGCCCGGGAGTTAGTAGAGGGGTCATGAAACCCGACAAATTTCTTTGTGGTAGGTTTTTGTTCTCTTCTCTTTGGCCTTGACCGTGCACAACACACAATAGTTGTTTACTCCGTACTGAGGAACTAACCAATAGAAACATGTTGGTTACGTAGATTATTCATGCACAGTGTATGAGGGCAAAACAAAAGATTGTGCACGGTCGTGGACTTTCCAACCGAAATCTTGGCATCTTTGTTTGCAACTTTGATGTTTGCTGAGCTTCAAAACTTAGCTTAAATAAATAAAGTTAATATTAATTTCCAAAATATGTTTTATTTTTTTTTATTTTTGAGTTATCTTCCGAACACTACTATGGTTTACCAATAATATTCAGGTAATTCGAAAGAAATTCATTCACTTAATTTAAGGAATTACGTCATTCTTGGAATGGTGTAAAACCTGTTCCCAGTTCAGACGACATGATTTTTTTCTGACCTTTCCTGAATATGACTCATCAACATTTACAGCAAAGTAGAACATAGTTGCTTCGCAGTACTTCTACGGTCTGTTAATCACAGCTTTTTTTCAACGACTTGTTTGAAAAAACCTACAATGAAATTCTACTATAAAGTTTTAAATAAATTTTAGTCATTTTCATCCTCACTGTCAAAGCCCTCAAATGAGCACATGTTTGCAAGCAGCTTCTTGAAGGCTTAATTTGTTGCTGTGTAAAAATCGTGTCTTAGAGATCTTCAACTTCTTCATTTAGCAAATCCACTTCGTTAGTTACGGCAAGAATTCTCTCACAAAAGGTAAAGGCCACACACAACCTCGTCGCCAGGGCCATGTCTGCTTTCAAAATAGCCAGCATTTGTAAATGGCCTCCAATAACTCAGTCAATTCACAGGGATTTAAAGTTTATGAATTATCTTCTGATTTTTCAATATAGACTTAGATACAAAACAAGGAGACACCAGGAAACAATAAGTATATTTGTTCAGCAGGTAATTTTTTTATTAATTTTGCTTTGTACCTGCAACAATGATCCGTAACATCAAGTCAGCTCAGCCGTACTTGGTGTTAGGGGTTACAGCCCCTACTGACATCCCTGCAAGTAAAGCTAGCTTTACTTGATGTCACATCCGCAGTTCAGTATATGATTCTGAAAGACGGCCAAAACGGTTGATGCAAGAACAACAAATTTGAGCTAAGTTTTACGAGTTTTTTAGAGTCAAAAAGTGATATAAGGACAAAAAACAGGAAGGAGTAACACAAAACACAAAATAAACAAAGCTACAATAAGCCAATGGATTAAACATAGTAAATTGTTATTATTTACAAGCTGAACAATGAAATCAATGCTAAATAGCTGATACATGAAGAAAAATGCTTGCAAACTAAAAGGCAAAGAGATTGCTAACAAAACGAGTAAAATGACTGCAAATTGTAAACAAACTAAACAAGGTTATAATCCAAGAACTATTATATGAAGCACAGACTTGACAATAGCAAAAGTTTCAAATTACATATTGCACAATAGTGCTTCAATTACATTGAAACTAATAATTTTGAAATAATGGTAACAAATGGATCATTTGGAATCAAATGGAATTAATAAACCCATTGACTCTCAGGGGTTCCCCATTGACGAGTAAAATCGTCTGGCGTTAGACAGAGTAAAATACTAACTAAGTCTGGCCGGTTTTGGCCGGTTTGGATGTCAGTGGGTTAAAAGAATACAAATAATGACAAGGGAAAGTGGTAAGCAGAAGACTTGGAAAATGACTTGTCTTGAAGACTGAAACTATTCAGATAATTAACTGCATCAACTGAACTTACTGAGTAAATGGTGGCCAATTTATAATGGACTTCAGGAAAATAGAAAAATAACTAAAAACCAAAAATTATAAGGCTATGGAGTCAATTTACTACCCACTAATACAGGATTTACCGAAGGAAAGAAGGAGTTTACCACTCCTACACAACAGGAATTAGGTAAGAGAAATGTGTTGGAATAACTACACAAGGCAAAATAAGGTATGTGAGGAAATAGAGTAATTATGGGTAAACAACCAAATAATAGTAATTAGGATAATGAAAATAAACACAAAATGAACACAAGTGACCTAGTCACAATTCATTTCTTATATCATTTCATTCATTGATTCATTTCTCACGGGAAAATTAGAGCCCACAAATGACCAGCTCCCAACATCAGTGTCTTCATAGTTCAGTCGGGTAGAGTGTCGCACCGGTATCGCGAGGTCACGGGTTCAAATCCCGTTGAAGTGCTGAATTTTTCAGGCTTCTCTACGCAATTGCTAAAATTGCGTCCATAACTGCGAGGATCATAACTTTACTTGATTGCATATCCGCAGTTCATTGTATGATCATTTCATAAATCATTTCATTCATTTATATACTGTAATTACTTTAAAGAAGAAGTTCCCTTAGGGCTTTTCAATGACCATTTACAAGTTAAAAATGGAATTAAACTACAATTATCATCTAAATTTCTAGATTCTAAATTCTAGTGATTTATGAATAAAAGTTACAAAAAATGATTCAGGATGCCTTGAACCCCTCAAGGGTGGGTACTTGGTACCCACCCTTGGTACGTTGGGTACGTTGGCCAAGGTACGTTGGCCCGAGGCTGTTTTACAGGGTGGAATTTGAAGTTGATCTATTCCTATGTGTGTCGCAGCCATGGACATATGAATGCTTGGTGAATTAAATGCATAAGCATGGTGAGGCAATCAAGTTCATGTATTTATATGCCAAGTTCATGTATTTATATGAGTCTGATTTGATTTTCTCTCCAAGAGAAGAGATGGTTACGTCAGTTGGTAGCCTGTGTAATAGCTGATGAGTTCCAATAAAGAATAGTTTAGTCTTTTGTGGGTTGATAACAAGTTGATTCAGTAGGCACCATGCTTAGATGAGTGCCTTTATAAGGAGGGATTCTTTTAAGGAACAGCAGTCAGTCAAGATGTGATTGAACCAGTTAATTTTATCACTTTATCAAATTTGTCCATAGTTCTGTCAGTAGCCCTATTGTTTGCTATCCAATCTCCCTGCAATTAAGTACATTGGATTATTCACACAAATATGTTTTCTGTAGGTACAGGTATGTTTCTGTCGCAAGAAAACAATGTAATGATCACATAAGTGTGAAACTTAGAATTACAGACAACTTAAGTATGTTTTATATTTGATTTTCTTTCTTAATCTATTACAACACTCTGCAAACAACATTGCACTTTTTCTCTCTGTGAAGATGGAACCATGTACACTTTTTCCTCACACCAATCATCATGATTTTTAGGTAGTAATGATGGTGGGCTCAGATCACACACATTCAAGATCAACGGAGAAAATACCTCACAAGGTGTACCAAGTGCCATTTAAACGCGGATATATCAAAGATGTTGTTTCACATGCTGCAATGGAAAAAAACATGTTTCAATTATTCAGGAAAATTTCTGAATATTTCCAAACCAGTTGTGATAGCTTGTTAAAGAGCAAAGAACTGCTTGAGGATCTCAGGAATTTTGACTTAGTTGTTTATGAGAGAGGGGCTATTTGCGGTGTTTTTGTTGGAGAACTATTCCAAATTCCTAAAGTGTCAATACTTACAGGAATACCTCGACCGGGATCTTCTTTCAAAGTGCCATCACCTGTATCCTATGTTCCTATGTTAATGACTGGATTTACAGATAAAATGTCCTTTCTGCAGCGTGTGGCAAATCTTGGTGCTTACTTTGCTTTGAACCTAATGTCTGAGTTTATGATACGTTTCTATGCAGTTCCTCTCAAGACCAAATACAACATTACTCCTGAGATAGGCATTTATGAAGCGTTAAGTAATGATGAACTTTCAATAATGTCTGGGGATTTTGCATTGGATTATCCGCAACCACTTCTTCCAGGTACAATTTGTACAGTATGTAAAATTTGTTGTTAATTGTGCCACGTTTGATGGAGGCAGTATGGCCAAGTTCATAGAGTGCCTGATGCGGTGACGTTGCTGGTCGTTGCTCAGGTTAGCCTCAGTTCAGCTTTTTGGCTGTGGCGGTAACAAGGTTCACTGGTCTGATTTATTGCACTATTAAAATGTTTTATTGGCTTTCAAAAGCCCCTTAAGGAAGCAAATTGAGTACATTGATACGTGTAGTCGTTTAAACTTACTTGACCCAAATACCTGCTAGTCATTGGGGCGTATTCTATTGTATTCCAATACAGAAGCATGCTTATAAACTGTAACAAAATAATAAATTTTAATGTGCATTTTTGGGATGTTTGCATGGACACAGTGATGACTTCGTAATGGCCTCTGTAAAATAGAAGTGGCTCCACTGTTTAGTTTTCTCTCGAAAGGATGATAAACCATGGGTCCCGTCTGATGACCCTTGTTTATAAACTAATGACACATCAATAATAGTAGCATTGACAGAAGAACCCAAACACTGTAAGGAAAGGTTGTCCCAGTGCTTACAAAACTCACACCTTAAAATTTGCCGAGCACTAGTAGAGATATTGGCATCTTATGATGATGATGATGATATTCATGTTCTGTGATGGAATGTCAAAACAAACCTTCTAACTCTCTTTTCATCTTTTAAAGGTCAAATCCTGGTAGGTCCTATCACTATCAAGAAGCCCAAGCCCCTCCCTGCAGAGTTAGAAAGTTATGTCAACAGCAGTGGCATTGATGGATTCATTATTGTCTCATTTGGATCCTATGCTGAAACACTTGCTTCTAAAGACAGAATTGATACCATGGCTGCAGCATTTGGAAAGTTGAAACAAAAAGTTTTGTGGAAGCTTAAAAGTACTAAAATTAACCATTCTTCCAAGTGATTAATAGAGGGGTTTTCAATTGAATGTTGTAAAACAAATACCAAAGTAATAACTTAAACCAATCACAGCATTTGCAAACAGCACAATGAACCAAGTTGTGATTGGTTTGCAAAAATTTGGTTTTATCAGTGGAGTTGATAATGTAAATTGACCACAGTACGGGGATTAAAAAAGCTAATAGTGCTAGCGTTAGTCCTTCGTCAGAGCAAATCGGATGAGGGCTAATGCTCGAAACGTCACCTTTTAGAATCCCTGTACAGTGGTCAATTTACATTATCAACTCTGTTGATGAAACCAAATGTTTGTGTACTACTTCCCCACCGATGCAGGGCCACAGTTTCTTTAGAAACTACCCCCTTTATTTGTGATTGATTTGGTTTTCCTTCTCACTGGTTTCTAAACTGGCGCGAGAATTTAAAACCAATCATTAAGAGTAATTACTTTCAAGAGTCATTTGAAAACTGCTCTAACAACAATAACAAAGTTTATTCAGGTTAATTATATTAAAAGTATTATATTTAATCTGAATAAAATTTGTTTGGAACATTTGTCATTTGTATTTTTTACTTTGTTTTTCCCACACTTAATCCTTCATTTTCTTTACAAGTTTGGAAATAAATGCCACTTACAGTTTCTGGTGGATGATGATGTTGATGTCAATGAAAATTTCAAAAATTTTTATTTAAACAATGGCAGTATTTGGTTTAATTGAGAGTGTGGGGTTGCAAAGATTATTAAATCTGCGTTGATTTCACACTTGATTTAAAGGCTCTCCTTCAACGGCAGGCTTTTCAACCATTTGTCTTTATTATGGCAATTCCATTGCTTATCTTAGCGATCTTATTGGATAAATTTCAGCTTTGGCTGGATTTTCCTATATGAAAATTGTTCCACGACATGCAATGCCTCTTGGTTGAAGGTGGGCCTTTAACTTATTTTGATGATGATGCAATTTTGTCGTGGATGTTGACAATGATGATGTCCCTGAGAACGATTTTACTTGAGTTTTTATTCTATACTGTTTGGACTTAGTCAGTTGTCTTCCACTATCTTTCAGATTACATTCCACAAGCCCTGAGTCCAAATATTAGGGTGATGGATTGGCTCCCACAGAATGATCTCCTGGCCCACAAGAAAGTAAAGGCTTTTGTCTCACACGCAGGACACAACAGCCTTTACGAGTCTGGATACCATGGTGTGCCCATGGTGGGAATTCCCTTGTATGCAGACCAGTTCTCTAATGCGAAGAAGGCAGAAGATTTTGGGTTTGCACTTTCAGTCAACCTTAAAACTGTCAATTCTGAGCAGTTGGCAGGGATAATTAAACAAGTTTTAAATGACCCAAGGTTTGTTTGTTTGTTTGTTTGTTTGTTTGTTTGTTATTAATTTGTTGTAGCAGGTTGAAGTTTTGGCAGCTATTCAGCTGATGTGGACCTGCTATACCCACCCACCCATTTACTCACCGAAGACAGCCACAACACCGGGAAGGTCATCCCCTACTCTTCTCGAATAGTGTGTGGGTTCTTTAGCATCCCACGGGGAACTAATGAACATGGAATATATTTTTGAGATGGGGCCTACGGTTTAGAGTCCTTATCTGA
>NC_090882.1:4415533-4433033 GCF_036669935.1 Montipora foliosa
CTGTGAAAACGATAGTTCTTAAAGCTACGACATTCAATTTTTGTTTTGACTATTATGTTCCACTGCTCTAATCTCAGTTTTCATGACCTTGATTTACAATTATTGTTCATACGGAAATTATCTCATAATTATTTATTATCGTTGACAAAAAAACAAAAACAAGGCAAATAAATAGTAACTAACAAATTCACGCTCGTACAAAGAAACTAAGAGCTTTGGAAAGGATGGAAACTTGACATGTCATTTTTGCAATCTGGGTATTACGATTTACGCGAGACAATTCAAATTTACGCCCCAAAAACTGCAGGAGGCGATGATTTCTCTCCTGGGCATCAATGCTTTTACGTCATCTTTACGTAAACTTACTCGTGGGTGCTGGTTGGTGATGAAACGTCATTAAGACCCATTCATTCCGCCCCTCTGACATGCACATCATAAATTTATCTGGCGATACAAACTATATTTTTACATCAATTTAGTGCTCATCCGATCGGACCAAATTGATTACCCCCCCCTCCCCCCGGATTTAAATTCCTTCGGGGGCAATTATCTGTTTCCTGTTCCTAACTATTCTGCTCTTCTAGGTTTTTCTTGTACGATTTGTGAAAAACGTTTGCATCTCGTTGGTTTGGTTTATGGTTACTAATTTCGGTTCTTCTTCACTGGGAGGTAGATGATGGCTTTTTCAACTCGTAGCCCCTTTCTCTTTGATGCGAGCCGCTGAAGGTGACATTTACTGGAGAGAGCAGATAGTGATATTGGAAAGGCTTGTAGTCACGGAGACACCCAGTAGCACAATGGACAGCTGAGCTAACGTAGGGCGTGAAAGCAGAATTTGGAGGTGCAGGACCCAGCGCTTGGGAAGCCGGGAAAGGAAATGAAAATGGCGAGCTGTTTTCTCCAAACTCGTGAGTCGGGACGAAAGATTGTGCTTGGTAATACTTGGTGTGAGCGATGCTTGTATGCTTTTCGATTCTACACAATTCCCGTGGAGCTCGTTTGCGAAAATCCCCCTTACTGAATCTTGCCATGTAAGCGGGATGAATAGCCCAGTAGCAACTCTTTCCGTTTGAGGAGATTTCTCCTTTCACAAAGCAATCGTGCAGAGAGAGATTATGGCGGACTGTGTTTTTCCAGCCAACTCTCGATAGTGTGAACTCTGGAAAAGATTTCTCAATGACTTGATAGATCTGTGACAGGGTCAGCCTCTTCTCTGGAGAACGTAATATCGCACTGGCGATGAGACCGACGTAGGTCATTGAAAATCTTTTTCCCTTCGATGGGCTTGGAGCAAAAGCAGGAGCCATTCTGAAACTGTATCCCTGAAAATTGTTTTTCCGCAAGTCTTGAAACGGCATCTGGATGCATGGACTTGTTGAATTATTCTTGTCAGTTGAGTCTTGTGCAGGAGGGGAAGTTCCTTTTGTCACCCTCGGGAATGGATCCCGAGAATATTTCAAAGCGGGTATGTTGTGGAAACGTTTGTAGTAAAAAGCAGGGTCCATGTTGAATGGCGTATTTGACTTTTGGATGACTGCACGGTTCAAAGGTATTTGAAGCTTGACTGCACCTCGCTGCTCTGATTAACACTGTTGGAATGAAATCTCTCTGCCACGTTTAGTACTTGGCCATGCCACTGTGCCGTGCACCATGGGAGACCTGGAAACGAACCAAATAAAAGCCAATTAGTTGAAGCGAACACTTGAAAGCTGTTGAATGGCTTACCTGCCATTCATTGTTAGCCCACTTCTTCGTAGCTGTCGCAACTGATCGACACGTTCTTAAAATTTATTCGTAGCTTGAAACCCCTCTTTCTCGATACTTTTGTTAGTTGTTTTAAACAACTCATGTCGAGTGTTTGTACAATGAAGTATGCGGTTACAGATTCTCATTTCCTCTGTAAAAATTCAGTTTATCTCAAAGCGTGATTGCGTGAGACAAGATGTGTTTGTACAACTAACCAAAGCAGTTTTCAGTCAATTTTTGCAAGCACCGTTGAAAGAGTGAAGGCGTGGCAGTTTATTTATTAATTACAGCCTAATGATACCAGTTGGATCCTTTGACTTTGCGTGAAAAACAGGAAAAATTTTGTTTACTTTTTTGAAGTTTGGAAAGAAGATATACTTTTCCGCTTCAGATTTTTTCATGTCGTTCTTTCTGGTCAATTAAGTTTGAAAAACACGAAGTTCAATTTTGAATGCACATTTATAGATTTGTCGCTTCGTAGACGTAACGGCTTAAAGTGTCCAATTAACTTGACAAAAGGTGCAAAAGAAAATCTTTCAACGCGACATGCAGGTAGGCCACAAGGCAGAGTTGTTACGTTTAGTTAACCCCGTGGGTTGAAGTTCTTCTTTCGCCTTAAAAATAACGCAGATACAGACGGAAATCTCACGGAAAGACGTTCATAGCGGCGTGGTAATTATTTTATTGCGCAAACAGAGCAGAGATGTGAAAACAGGTGGAGAGACCGCCAATTAGTGTGGCGATATCACATAGTGTTGAGGTCAATAACAGGGCATGTTAACTAGTGCATTCATTTATTATAATTTTTAGATGCAGGATTTGCGTTTTTTTTTGAAAACTCCTAATCGAAATTTTAAAATGGCCAGCTATACGGAACAAATAAATGCTTCTTTAATTTATAGTAAATGTTTAGAGAGATGAGGACTCGGAGAGGTCTAGCTGGAAAGAAACCTTGTGCTTGCCAATTGATACTTTTTGCTAAAAATTTCGGAATTTGCCCCTTAAACCTATTAGTTTGATAGTTAGCATGTTAATCTTGTCTCTTCGCATAGTTCGATCGATTTTATCAGACAGGGAAAATCAAGGGAATTAAAATGTCGTGAACTCGAGGTCTCCAGTTTTGGCGTGACGTGTAATGCGTGACATACCCTGTGTAACATATCTCAAGGGATGGACAGCTTGAAACAACAATGCCTTGACTCATGTATTTTGCGATGCCATCTCCGTCACTGATATTATGTTACCTTTCGTGGTCACTGCACCTGGCGCTGGAAAACAAAGGCATCACTTAAAGGAAAAAATAGAACTTTAAAAACTTTATTTTTTTATGAAAAAAAGTGCCTTTACTTTCTCTTAGAGATCATTCTGGATGCAGCTCCTTTGATGTTTATTCTTCATGATTATTCCACAGGCGGCGGAAATGTGTGAAATGGCCTTTGAAATTCGGTAAAACTTTCAAGTTATTTCGTTTTTTCTTTGGCAAATATATGGAAAGGACAAAATAAAATGATATTTAGGGCGTACCGCTTGGCATTAAGTTTTGACTAATAGACCTTTTGCAACAAACAATCACATGGTACAAAATCTGCCATGCTGGAGGGCGAGCTCATTACTATTTCCCCACTGGGACATTAAAACAGAGAGACCTGAACCAGTCAAGCTTGACTTGCCTTTGAGCTTGCCCTCCAGCATGGCGGATTTTGTACCATGTGTGCCAGGCCTATTGTTTGGGAATTTTCCTGTGGGCAAACAATTCTCCCATTGATAACACTGCTAACAAGTCTTCTTGGACTAAAACCATCAGACATTTTTCAAAAACTTATTAGACTGAGAGGTGACTGGATGTAGAACAATTCAAATACTACAGCTATCCTTATCAACTAACCGTAGACGGAAATAAAGTTCATACTATTTACACGATTGTGCAGACAAAAACAAAACACTCGGAAGAATAACACAAACATCCAATGTTTCTAGGAAAATTATTTAACATAAACGATATCGATGAAAGCAGATCGTTAATTTTTGAAAAATGTTCGTACATGAAACAAACTAAGTTATTTCAAACAAGTACTAGTCTAGTATATTACCAACAACTAGGAAAGATAGATGTACTCACACAATGCTGCGATCTGCTTTTAAAATTTCCTCTTATCTTCTCAGGCTAAACTATGGCTATTTATTTTTAAGTGTCAGATTGCCATTAACTCAAAACTTCTATATTTAGCCGGAGACAATGACTTGTCATTTTTCTGCCCTCATTAAGTAAACTCAAATCGAGCACAATTTCCGAGGTAAACAAATTCAAGGACAAAAGATGCTTTTGCACTTGAGAGTTCAAATTTCTTTTTAATCGGAGTACACGAGCCAATACGGAAGTTAACCATGTTTTCTCATCAAAATGCAGTAATTATATCCCTTTGTTGAAAGGTCCAAGGTTATGGAGAACAAATTTAGGCCAATTTGCATGGATGTAGCCTCAATGGGCAACCTGTTGAACTAATCCCTTTATTGTTAGCTACTTTTCCACGCACATTGTCAACGCCGTCTTAAAACACCTTTCGACGTAATTTAGAACTCAACGAACTTTGTGCACATCTGAAGTTTCTTGCTTTCTTGATTCCAAATAAACGTTCATTTCGCTTTTCCTTACAAATTCGCGATAAAAAAATACACTGGTGTCTTTTAATGAAGTATATATCCATATAATTCAACTGGCAATATCATGATCCAGAAGAGAGTACTATTAAGGTAAATTTGCCAGCCAGGCATTGTCAAATCTACGCAGAATTTTTCTTAATTTTCTTGTTATGTGGCTTGTCGGTGTTTTCATCCTGATTAATGTGCATTTATTTTCTCTTCTCGACGGTTTCCACGTCGTTAGTGTCGTTTCCGGAACGTGTTAGGTCCCACGCTCTCCATTTGACAAAACTGACCGACCAGACTGGGCATTTGGAAGGACTTAGCTCTACAACGCCTTCAATCAACAGGCTTCAAGGATGATATATGTACTCCAGAAGAATGCAAGGGGTTATCATTCAAATATTCCTTCAAATTGTTGCATAATAACATCCTCTAGAAGAATAAAAATGGCTGTTAAAGATCTAACAGTTTTTAAAAATGATCTTTTAGTCTTTATCGAGTGAAGTTGAAACGTCCGTTATCGCGTAGCGAAACAAAACTACTTTTGATGTTACTCCCTAAATTTTGTGATTGTGAAAATTCAATTGCTTTTTTGGCAATTAATACGTAAATGTTTAGAGATTCGAAAGCTGCCTGACATCGATATCTTTGTCAAAACTGCCAACATTAACGCAAGGTTTTGTTTTGGCTACTGTGTTAGACTATCAAGCTGTGTATTTATTCACGATTCCTCTGAGCTGATAAATTTCTTCAACGACGGTAGTTTGCAATTTTGCAGTGACGATGATGGATTAAGAAACCAAACACATAATAAGTTTGGATATCGATCTCAGAATTTCATTTGAAATGCAAATGATAAAAATGAATATGATTTTTTAGAGCATGTTAGATTAGTAAAGCAATTTAGCCCGTGGGGAGGCACTTTAGGAATTTCTGGGTGGGGCTGTGCCGCTGAGACCCTTGAACCCTTTGCCTATACCAGAGCTAGTTCAGCTGAATTTTGCTACCCTATACTAGAGTAAACTCCCACCGATTTCCGTCTAAATTCCGATTCTTGACAGTTAATAATATCCAGAGGTGTTTCAAGATAGCCATTTATTGACACTGTTGAGGCTGAGTTACGTAAACTTAAACTTTGCCGATTTCATTTTTTTTATATTCTTGAGTGGGAATTTCTGGTTTCCTTAGTCTTGATAAAATCGTCAACCGACTGGTCAGTTTCGTGAAAAATGATGCTCTATTCTAGACCGAAAGGCTATGATTTATATACTCTCTCCGAGAGTAAACTGCTTGAAAACCATACCCTTCACAGCGGCACGTACCTATATAGTCCATATATGGCAGTACCCCCCCCCCCCCCCGGGGCAATTTAGTTACTTTTGCCTTGTGTAACTGGCCCGTGTAGTTCAAAGCGGGTGATTTTATCTTGGCTTACGAAACTGCTTAGTGTGTGCATATTCACGGTTACGGACTTGTCTCATTAACTGTTGTTCTCCAGTATGGCAGTATCTTATTAACTACACTGAGTGGTGGTAAAGACAAAAAATTGAGTTATCAGAGGATAGTCAGAACGAAACAACTTTTATGTGACGATTTTCATTTGCTCGTGTAGACGAGGGAAATAAGCCAATTTTTATGTGACAAATGTATTTGCTGAAAAGCTGGCGTGTTAGCTTTCATGTGACAAATAAAGTTGTCAAATACGAAAAATGTGGCAAATGCCTACCTCTTCGTAGGGACCTTAAGATCGAAGGAAGAGGACTGCAACAAGTACGAGTTTTCCAATCTCGTTCCCAATCTCGTTTCTAGAGTCCACGAAACGTTTGGTCAACGCCGATACACGGAGCTCTGGAATAATCATTTTACGGAACTCGCAGATTTTAGGAGTTCCTGTTTTACCGAAAAGTGTAATTGGGCGATCATTAGAACTCAAGCTAGGGTTTACAACAGCAGCGACAAATCTTCGCGTTTACAAGTTCAGTTGGACAGTTTTTGCGCCATATTCGCAAATTACAAGCTATGGTACACTTTATTTATTTAATCTCTATTTAACCACGGTACAATTCATCAGCAATATAAAAACCATATGTACAATTAAAAATTTAAAACCAAGTATAGATAAAACTATGTTAACTGCATTAACTACCTTGCGCAATATCACAAAATAAAAGCTGCTTTCCATGAATGCCGTTTCTAGAATAATGGTTTAGATAACCTCTTTAATCAGTCGTTTGAATTGATTGAGGGACTCTGCTTTCCTTAGTTCTAATGGCAAACTGTTCCACAAAACTGCGCCACTATAGCTAAAGCTGTTTTTGTCGTAGTTTGTGCGCGGTTGCGGAACATTTTCCTTATTCACAGTCTCTCACGGGCAACACTAATGGCCATCCGTCAAACTGACATTGGTGCATTTCCTTACAACTACGCGACGCAATATCCCATCTCAATATGAGAAGCTTATCGCTGTAAAAGGAATGAAAACAGGCAGAATTAGAGCTTTAGTTCAACAAAAAATAGCGTTTCTAAGCAAAGCCGCTCTGATCTACAGTACTTAGGTCTAAAAGCCGCTTTGAAGACGGTTAGCTTTTACTTGTTTTACTGGGTACTACCATGTCATTACTCTAAAAAATTCGATTTTCCAGGAGCTTGTCTCGTTAGACTAGTGGATATTGGAAAATGCAAGGAGAACCCATCGATCCGGATTCAACTCTTTGACTCGCCTAATCTGAATGTTCTCTGCACATTGAAATGTTTGTTTCTTTGAAGTAGATTTGAAGTCTGAAGTAGATTGTACGTCGTGTAAGTTGAATAAAAAGGGAAATGCCAGTTTGAGGGATGGCAGTGAATGTTGACCGTCTCTCACTCGGTAGTTAACGCATGAGCAGTTTGACAAATCAATTAGCCAATCAGCTCAGTTCGAGAAATTGGTTATTCCAGAGCTCCGTGTCTTGGCGCTGACCAAAAGACACGTGAGCTCTGGGAACGAGATTGAAGGGCGACATTGTCCTCGTCTTCCAATCTAAAAAGTCCCTGGTGAGTGCCATTGGAGAACGACTAGGTAACCTCGCCATGTTTCTGCTTTTTCTCTGCTGGCCAAAGGCATTGCTGACCCACTTAACTGCGAATTGTCAACAATTATTTGTTGTGCTGTCTTCGCGATCAAATGTATTTGCCACATAAAATTGTCACATAACGATTGCTCGCGTGGACGGGGCTTCAGTTTTGAGACGAGCTTTATAACCCTAACCAGTCAACCATCATTCAACTGTACTGTTGCTGATTCATACAGACAGTTGGAAGCAATTGGGAGCGGAAATTTATGGGAAGCCAGTCAGTGAAGGTTAAACAGGATAGGTGTAATATGTGTTCTTGTTTTCTTGACAGGGTTACAAAACGAGTAGCGGCATTTTGGACATGCTGTAGCTTGTTTAGAAGTTAGTTTGGGAGGCCATTGAGTAAAGAGAAGCAGTGATCCAGTTTTGAAGAAACGAACTGACATGAACAAGCAAGTAGTGGTCGATAACATGTACTTCCTTATCTTACTGATGTTGCGAAGATGGTAGAAGGAGGATTTACAAATTCTTGCGATGTAATCAGTAGAAAATTATAAAAGCTAAAAGCTATCTTATAACAATCCACTAAATATGTTCTGAGCTCGGAACTCTCAACTGTATTTGAATTGCTTTATCAAGTTTTGACTTTTTAGAAGTCGCACTCGGTCGCTTCTTCAAGCATGAAAGGAAAGCGTGTGGCGAGTGGTAATGAAGGGTTTGAGCCGGAGACGCTACACATGCAAAATATTTATTGTTAGAAGAAGAAGAAGAATGAGGAGGAGGAGGAGGACGGAAACAAGAAGAAGAAGAAGAAGAAGAAGAAGGAAGGAAGAAGAGGGAAGAAAGAAGAGGGAAGAGGAAGAGGAAGAGAGGGGGAGGGAAGTGGGAATTGAGAAGTGGGAAGTGGAAACAAGAGCTTGGAAGAGGATAAGAGGTATCGGAGAGACAGATGTTTCAGTGCAGGTCATGTGGAGGAAACATAGCATGAATGCAGCATCTGCTGTCAGGATGCAAGAACTTGGCAGCGACGGAATATGGAATACAGAATAATAATAATAATGCCGTGATGAAATTGAGCGGCGTATCTTGTGCAGTTGTTCCAAGCTCTCCCACGTAGAGTATGAAAAGACGGCTGTGCATTTGCATTAAGATTACAAAATTGGTTTTAATGGCAAGTGGAACCAGCATATGCCAGGAGGTGTGGCGGAAAATGCGGAAGTTTCGCTGCTGTGGGATTTTCTGTTTGCCTTTGTACGTGGACTCCGCTTAATAAATGACAAGCGCGTTTTTGACAATCTGAAATGTGAATGAATTAATCAATTGTCCCATTGTCAAAAAGGCGTATCTTGGCATTCATTTCATGTCCTTCAGAAATGTAAGGAAACCTTTTAAATGGAATTTAATTCAATTGAGTAGCAATGAAGCTTTGATTTCCAGTTTTCAAGAATTTTTCATCAATACCCTAATAAAATTTGTTTCGCCTGGGTGAAAGGTGACATTGATACGAAAATTATATCAAGACACCGAGAGAGAAACATGATCTAACGATATTCAAGAGCCATAGAAACGCTCTCTCCCGGTTGGCAATGTTAACACGTTCTTCTCAGAATTGCCCAGCTGGCTTTGTCGCAACAAAATGAGATTTAAACGTTTCTTTTTGGCACGAAAACGATGCCTCTTGCTGTGGTCAGGACTTCTGTCATTCACAGTTCTTCTCCAATATGGCATTGTCGTATTAACTACAGACAACAAATTGAGCTTTCAGGGGAAACCCGGAAAAAGTGCGAAGCTTGGTAAGTTATATCCCGAACCAGTCAGCCATGCACCATTCAACTTTATTGTTGCTGATTCATACACACAGCTGGAAACAATTGTGAGCAGACTTTAGAAAGTTCATTCACGCTTAATAAATCCAAATGGCGTAAAAGTACAACTTAAAAAGAAAGTCGAGAGGTGAGCCCATAATAAAAATGATCCAAGGCGACTAACATTAATTTTGGCTTGGGGCGTCTGAGGAAAACAACTCGTCCTACCGTGGACAACTTCTTTAGCATTAGAAGGCGAAAATTTGGTTTTGTGTTAATGAGGCCGGGTCTGGCCAGTAACATTCAGACAACCTTCATTCGCTCGTTCGGCCTCAAGTTCACCCGGTTTTCAACACTGTAACAATATAGAAGTAGATGGTTTGCAAGCACGATAACAATGATATGGTGTATAATTGCTATTGGACGAACCATAGGAGCTAACGAGAGATCTTTTGATTTTTGTCCACCAACATGGTGGCAATGACGTTACGTCAAAAAAATATCGAAATTTGTCTCCTTTTGCCTTTGGAATAAATGGTGTTAACTATGAATACCGTGTTCTGGTTTAGTTTAGTGTTTCAGAAGTTATCGACAACGGAGAGCGTGAATCTTTGTATAAAATGAAAGTCTTCGTTTTTGCAAATTTATTGTGTTTTCTATTCGGCTCATAATTCTTTGCAAATACAGTCATACCAAGGTAGCTTGACTAAAGCGGATCGTACAAGGAAGGCTTACATTTTTGCAAACGTTGGCTGTGAAGCACTTATTTGAACAGAGTGTACTGATTAGAGTGTAATGTGAAGTGCTAGGTTACTTGAGGGTGTTTTAGCGGCAAATAAAGGAGGAAATTGTACAAGTGAAAAAGAGCTTTAATAAACCATCTTCTGTGTCTGGCCTAATTCTATTCTCATAGATGATTTCGATAAAACGTAGATTTAGATTTAATCGTAGAGCCTTTTAATTGTCTGAATATTGATAAAGCGGTAGTGGCCTACTGTTTCACAGTTTTACTTTGTGACCCGTGTTTTGATTTTATTATAGCAGATGACACGGTTATAGCAAAGTCAAAGACATGCGAGATACCGTCAAACTCAGCGTTCCCACTGTGTTCCTTGAAAGTCGAAGTAAGTAGCGTTAATGCTGAATTTTCAGTGTCACTTTAAAAACATTGTCAAATCAAGAGTCAATCACCCGAGAGTGAAAAATAAACAATAGAGCAAATCGGCTAACGCAATAGGCCTTCCTCACGATAGCCGCCATGTTGGTTTTCAAATTGTCATGCAAATTAATTTCGCCTTGTCGAAATATTGAAATAACATTGCTAAAAGTACATTTTAGAATTAAGAATTAAGAAGTAAGTACCTTTTACAGTAATTTTATATCTTTGATTGCCTTTGACATTTTGATTTTCTACTTCGTTATCTCCTCATTTCTCACTAACATCGAATTAACTTGTGTAATCATTCTATTTTACTACATAGGAGAGTAACATTCAATGAACGTGAAAAAAAAGATCATCTGTGTGGCTAAGATGTTCGTAATAACCTCTCGAACTTGTGTTGTTTGCCCCCTCAGAAGTGTGTAGCTAAGTTGCATGATAATAGCAAATCCAACATGGCGGCCATCGTGAATAAGGGCTATTTAAACTCTTTGGGAATAAAACGTTTTGTTACAGGTATTTCCATATCATTTAAATGTGACTGCTACGTGATAATGAAAAGATAAAGAATCTTAACCCCGGGAGATTTAAACTTGGTTCGAAAATGGACTTTTCTGACACTGATGGGGACAAACCTGCTGATTCTTAAGGCTCATTTACACTACAAAGAAAACCGGGGACGGATTCATTAAAAAGTGGTCTAGAACAATTTTTCTCTCCCGTTTACACAGGTGAAAGTTGGGTTGGGCTCATGAAAAAAATGGCCTTAAGGCTCCGTTATTAGCAAACCGTTTACACTGCCGATTTTCGCAATTAGGATTAGAGTTTTTCCCCATAAGGGAGTCCGGACTCTTTTTCTCTTTTTCCGGTTTTGGGGCCATAGCTGCCTATTGTCTCAAAATCAGAGAAATACGGGTCTACATCCGTTTTATGAATACCTGGGGCCCGTTTCTCGAAAGTCCCGAAACTTTACGGGCCATTTTCGGGTGTCACAATTCCCTCTGTATCTCAAGAAGGGAGGGATTTTAAGGCGTCAAACTTCACTCTCGTTTTGCATTTTGTTACCTTTTTAACATGTCAAAAGGTTGCCTTTCCAAAGCAAGTTGTTGCCAGTTTCACAAATGGCTTTTCAGGCCCGAAAAGTTTTCGGGACTTTCGAGAAGCGGGCCCCTGGAAAGGATAGTTCACACCGCAAAAATGTATGGTCCGTACCAACTTTTTGCTGGGTCCGGACCCAGTTTTTTTGTGTAGTGTAAATGTGGCTTTAGTCTTGGTTAATGGACTCTTGGTCAAATACTTATGGTTCTGAGTCCACCAACACGATCATTTAAAGTGAAATAGTTTATTAGGAGTGTACAGTCAGTCATCTGATGAAAACACGTGCTGGAAGAGTAATAGTAAACTGCACACTGAGATACTTGTCGCAATATACAAACCTGTATGAAAAACTTGAATAAGGTATCACACCAGATACGAAAAACTACCAAAAAGACACTCCTTATTTTTTTAGCCCAAAAAGGTGGAAATGTGTTCCCCATCTAAAGCAATGGAAGACTGACTGACTGGTGTAGAATGTTAAAAAATCCTCCGCGAAAAGCAAGATCACATGACAGAACCGGAGCTTCTATAACCTGCCATCATAATATTAATTTCTGACTAATTCGCTCCCAGGTCTCTCACTCGTCAGAAATTACATTTCATTTGAAGTCACTAATTAACTCCGTTCCGATAGACCATATTCGTATTCTCAGTATTGGACTGGAACTAGCTTGCAATGGAGGCTAATGCGGGGAATATATTAAGAAGTGTTTGCATTTGAAAAGATTCCCTCGCATTAGCCTCCATTGCAAGCTATAGTTCCAATCCAATACTGAGATTACGAATATGGTCTATTCGAAAGCAGTTTGTGACGTCAAAACAGCATTCCTGTCACTCCCCATTCCAGTCCTCGGTCCGCAACGCGCAGTCATTGCCGGTTTGGCCATCCCATCTGAATCAAGAGAGCATTGATTCGATTGAAAACTGGTAAACATATGCTTTATTCTTTTCTACCATTACATGTCAAAAAAGGTGAGACCTTTCCTTAGAAAAGTACACAAGTTTGTGTTCACTTATGTACAAAATCGGCAATTAAATATTTTCCTTTCGTAGCCTAGTGGTTATCGCTCTGGCAAAGAGCTTCATTCAACAAAATGTACTTATGAAACTTGAAGCAAAATCGACAAGTCAATGTAAAATGTACAGTGGATTAATAGGAATCCAATCAATCAATAAATTAAAAGTTGGTTGGGAATTGAAACGAAAAGAAAAATAACAAGGTTACAGCTGAATCCTATGATAAAAAGGTCAAATCCGGATCTTATACTTAGCTTCTTTAGGGCAGAGACTGAAGTAACATTGCATCACTGAGTCCGATATTCATCATACTACGCTCTTGAACTCATCCGTATTTCTTCACGTGCTTCTCTTTCTTGCCTAAAAATCTTTTTCGTTATCTTAAAAACGGCCTCTCGAAGCTCTTTTATCCGCCAACAGAACAGAAACGGATTCAAGGCGGAATTAAGATACGCCATAGTTTCAGCTAGTATCCAAACCTTTGGTGGCTCCTGGGAGGTCGATAACATAATCATGTAAATTAGCACAGGAAAATAACCCAAAACTCTCAAAACGTGGAATATAAATATGTTTTTGGACTTTATCCTTGCCTTTGCCATGTTTCGGTCGCCTTCAGAGTGTATGCTTTCCACAGCTTGTTGAACAATGCTAATTTGAGACTGGTGTTGCCGGATGATTCGATAGATGTTCGCGTAGCAGAAGATAGAGATTAATATGCTAATAAGAAAAGCTACGGCCGCAATTAGAAAATAAACGGTGAACTTCCAGAAGCTAAGACCTGAAAGAAGACCAAATCCAACCCATACAGACCCCGCAATAAATATCGCTCGTTGAAAAGTCATCACTTCTGGGTATCGCATGTGGTAATGTAACATCAAGAAGCCATCTACGCTTACCAAAGCCATTGTGCAAATAGACACGCAGCCAACTAGTGTTGGAAATGTCTTTCTTGCATGTGATATTCCCGGTTGGCCGTGATGAAGGAGGTCGGCGAGAACCAAGGGCTGAACAACAAATCCAATAATGAAATCTGAAGCAGCGAGGCTCGCCAGGAAAACGGTGGACGGTTCTCGACGAAGTGATGGTGCCCTTCGTATGGCTGCTAAAACAAGCGCGTTGCTAATGATAGAGACAACAATCAACGGTGCATTTAAAACGCATGCAATCACAACGACAATTTTTTGGTCCATAGCGGTGCTTTTCCCTCAACTTTTTAGCTCTTCGAGTCGCACGTTCTTGACACACAGACCTTGACGACCATTAGTGGTTCATGACTTGAACAGCTTAACGTTTTTCGAATTAATGCATTTCCTGAGAAAGCAAATAAAATATTGTTAATTATCAGCAATGACAGGTGGTTCGAGTTCAGTGAAAGAAAACAAATTGAGGCCCGTCGACAAATCCAGTTTTTCCTTCTTGACTAAAAACTCTTGACGTGACAGGTTTTTTTTACTAAAAACGTAAATCATTCTTTTTAATTAGACGTTTATCAAGGTGATATTGTGAAAAATTTAATCCAGTATTTCGCGGTGAGTGACATCATGTGTCTTATCGTACTTGACATTTCCTCGTGTCAGTGTTTTTATCGATGAAATGGAGTAACACGTTAAATGAGATTAATTTTGACTTACTAAAAAGGCAACGATTCTATCACCGCAATTAGTAATGTCGTAACAGGATGTTACGCAAAAACAAGCAACGTCAAGCCCTATCGTAAAGCACTTTCGCTCTTTTTTATATTGCGAAGATTTACAATCTAAGGTCGCAGTATTCCACAACTGCAACGGAACGGAAGGCTTTGAAGAAAGGTGATAGAGAATGAACAATACTCTATGTTCACGTTTTCTCGAAATCTTGAATTTAGTCGCTTACCGTTACGATGATCTCGAGAAAAGTATAGAAATTATGTGCAATAAAAAATAACTGACTGAGAGTTTGCTTCCCTTCCGAAACTATCCAGTGGAAGGAGCTTTACCATTTGGATTTCATTTCGGTTTTGTTGACAAATAATAGACGCTTTGAATTAAAGGCTTTGACTACAAGATGGGCATAACATAAGGAATGCGATTCATTTTCTCATTTACTGAGTTCAAAACTGTTTGCACTTATCTAGATATAGGATAATTCGCCAATATTGTACACATGAAAAACATACTTTACTAAGATTAATCGCAAAAGACTATCGGTAGCGAAAATATTTATTTTAGGGGACGTTTTCGTTGGTGTAGCTATTGACGTGGATTTATCGACTTAATGATAAGTCTTTCGCGATTATTCTCATCTCGTTCACGTGCGTGTCCTACAATGTGGGCAAAGTATCCTGAAAATAAATTGGTTCGAGTCGTAAATTACGGAGTCATCAGTATGCCTACGTTCTCGTCAAAACCAGAAAAATTGTCAGGACACGTCGTTTTGCAGACTAAAGGCCCGGAGTAAACGGCTTCTACATCTGTTCGATTTTGTTGGACGGTGTTGTTGATACTGGCTACCTAACCTCCAGGGTTACTAGTCCTTCGATGGAGATCCTACTTTCGGGAAGTGAGAACTGCTTCCACGGCTTCGTTGACAAGAAGACGAACCGTTTGATAATCTACATGTAAATGTCGACCGCATAAAATGTTGTTGTAGCCAGAGTCCTCTTTTCAGCTGCACTCTCCCTCGTTGTTCTATGTACTATGTCGCTACGCAGTTTATGCGCACTTTCGGTCTGCAAGCAGTCAACGTTCGCCAGCTGAGTGTCACGCTAGACGACGCATGACATTCACATTCTTAAAGTGGCTGCAGTTTTTCCTCGGGCAGTGGTATTCAATGAAGGCCGGTGCGGATTTGTCGAACCAAAACAAAGATGGCGAGTATGGCAAAAATTTTAATTTTTCCTTGTCGCGATGGTCTTAGAAATGTGATGTAAATTCGTTTCCGTTACGTGGGCATTAGCTCAGAAAATTGAGACCAAGGGCTGTTGGCTGTTTTACTAATTTTCCCGCAAATCCGTCATTAGAGTTGCAGAAATTTGGAATTAAAAATATTTCCAACTACAAATGAGTCGTCTGTAAAGAAATCAGAAATTTGGGAAAACTGATAAACGTCTATCAACGAATTATGAAAAATCCGTCTGTTTAAATTCTGTGATAACACCTCTTAAACGTTCTTTATTTCTATTATTTGAAGTAAGCAAATGCTGCAAAAAACGGAATGAATTTTGTATAAATGAGGAATAAGCATCTTTTAGGCCTTGTTTTATTCTACATGCGTTACCGTGGTAACAGCCTGCAGAGCACATTGACTGTGAAAAATATAACATTCGTGGTTGGACTTATCAGTGGCAAAGTTTGAGCTTCTAGGCAAGAACTGCATAAATATGGTAGAAATGGAAGTACAAGTGCTTTAGAACTGTCCAAACACCTTAAATCGTTTCACTCATTCCTGAACTGCTTATATGTCGCCATACTGAGACGTTCTCGTGAAGACTTCCCGACCGGAGGTCTGCAACGGTTGCTGGGAAGGGTATGGCCCACTCGCCATGAAAACATCCGCACTCTTTTATCCTAGCACGCATCATAACCACCTTGTTTGCGTCTTGAAACTCGTAAGCATGTATCACGTGATAGAACGGGCCACCATCTTTCTTAAAAGAGCATGCTATACACTCGGTGTGCCTCATGGAAGTGTCACTCCGTCTCTTCCATTACATTGCTTAATAAATTTTTCGATATCAAAACTTATTTTTGTTGAAGAGTGAAAACTGGAATTCGTGGAGTCTCATCTGTTTGCTTGCATAACATCTTCCTCATTTTCTTTGAGACCGCCGATCGGAGTTCCCGTAGTCGCCAACAATATAGCAGTGGATTTAGTGACGAGTTCATGAATACGAAGGTGTTGGTGATTGTCCAATACTCGGAGCTTACGCCAGGGTTGATAGTATAAATCAGCATTGAAGTGAACATTGGGAAATAACAAAATACCATGCATATAAAGTAAATAAAAGTATTGATAGCGCTTTTAATGGCCAGAGAAGTAGAAACCCTTTGAACGGAAACTTGTTGCGATTGGATGACAGAACGATGATGGCGAACGATTTGATAAATTCTGACATATGAAAAGCAGGAAACAATAAAGCAGATGAGAATAGCAATTGCCAGAACGGCCTGGCTTCCATGCCACAAGCTGAAGGCTGACAAAGCAATAGCGATGAACCAGAGCGAAAATGAAACGTATAACGCTCGTTTTTGTGTCATCATGTTCGGATATAGCAAGTGATAATGCAGAGTTAGGAAGCGATCTACACTCATCGCCGTCATTAAGCATAAAGAAACACCACAACACACGCCAAATAACAAACGGGCAGTGATGGTCAAAATAGGACGCGATTTTGTAACGAGCCCATAGGCAATATAAACCGGTTGCATGGCGAAACCAACCAGCAGATCTGAGACAGCGAGATTGCACAAGAAAACGTTAGACGCTGAATGAAGAGATGAGGACGTCACTATTGCGAACAGCACGAAGAAGTTGCCAGTTATGGATGGAAATATCATTAAACCATTAATGACGCAGTTTATCACGGTGAAAATATCCATTTGGTTTCCGACACTAGCATCGGAGTTTTCAGTCCGCCTGACACTGTCTGACTTTCTATTATCTCTTTTGCAGGCTCTCCTTGTTCCGTGTGAAATTTGAATCACTTACATAGTGTAAACACTTTCGAGTTGGTGTTGAACAGGTAGAAACAAATTCCGACCTTCACGAAGATCCTTTTTTTTTTTTTTACATCATAAGCCGGACAAAATGAACTTCGATTATATTAAAAGTTAACGACACCTGTCGCAACTTGAAAATGTGAAACAACAAGGCGGAAGACGTGTTAGTGAAATGCTGAATAGAATGTCGCGGACAGAATACCGAGTAATTACGGAGAGTGACAACTGGCCTAACTTTAATTTTAAAAGGAGGAAAATACGATATCCCCGAATCGCCAAGGT
>NC_090882.1:4438033-4440533 GCF_036669935.1 Montipora foliosa
TGGTTCAAAGTTGTCGCGCCACTTTTTCAACCAATCAGAAGTGAAACCAAAGCCAATCGTGGCTCGCGCGTTTACATTTTCCCGAACTTTGTGTCGGCTACTTTTAATTGCTTTGAGTTTTGATTGCAAATGCAAACCCAAGCGCAGACGCAAGAAATGGAGAATTTTTCCATTTTCTTGCGTTTGCAGGTGTGAACCGGGGCAACGCAAACGCACGGTAAAAAAACATACAGGTTCATTCTCGTCCACCATCTTCGAAAAAGGACTTGAACTGCGCCTGCGTGTCTTACTTCTCTTGATTTTGCGTTGGACCTGTGAACTTCGTTTGCGTTACATTTGCATTTTTCGTTTTCATTTTTGCGTCGTACGTGTGAACCAGGCTTTATTGTAATCGTCGTACATTTAAAGTGGCACTATGATCTAAAAATCAAATCTTTTTTTTTTCCTTTGGATTTTAAAACTATGTGAACTAAACACTGATTCACCCAAGTTTTAAGCCTTAATTTCAAAAAGAGACTTGCTTATTTTAACTGTAATTTTCCAATTTAGTGCTCCGCCATTACTAACCTTAAAATCTTGAGGGAGCTGGATCGTGGAGAAAATGACGTCAAACACTCGCTAGTTAAAGAATGCAATGCGTTTGTACGCGGCTGAATTAAAATGCAGCACGGTAGTTTCGGGCTTTCAGATTTTTAAGCTTGTGTTTTGCACACATAATAAACTGCGTTTACACGCTGAAATTTTAAGCTGTTGACTAAATGACGTCACTTTTCCCTAGATCCAACCCTCTGAGGTCCAGTCGGTCAGTTGTGAACGTGAGTAATGGCGGCCCGTGAAATCCAAAACTTACAGTCAATGTAAACAGACTTTGGATAAAGATCAAAGCTCAAAATTTTTCCAGGCAGGTGTTAAGCAAACACATTTTCAAAATCTGAAAAAGAAAAGCAAGTGATTTTTTTATCATAGTACCACTTTAATAGGGATGTTAAGATCTACGACAGCGACGTCAACGAAAATGTCACCTCACAATAACTTTGCATTGTTGTTCGCGTTCTACGATGCAGGCAAACTGTCCTAAAAGTAAATTGGTACGAGCGGTTTCTGTGTAAAAATAGGGAAAGAAAGATTCTTATTTGTATGCTCACGTTGTTGTCAAAACGACAACGACGAATTTGGTTAGAGCACTTGCTTCTACCAACGTAGCTCGGATTCAATTCCCAGACTCGGCGTCGTATGTGGATTGAGTTTGCTGGTTCTCTACTCTGCTCCGAGAGGTTTTTCTCAGGGTACTCCGGTTTTCCTCTTTACTCAAAAACCAGCATTTGATTTGATTTGCGTTGATTTGTTAACTTCACTTTAAAGTGTCTCCAATTAGTGCTCCAGCGCTAGAAGGCAAGACACTTAAAAAAAGTTCATTTCCTTTCCTTTCTCGAGTTTTGGAGCTGCATTTAGAAATGTAGGAGAGCAAGCACCAGCCAAGAGGGAGCTGCGCGAAGTGTCGAAGTGTAATCATTTCACGTGGAACATTATAAAAATAATGCTCTGTGTTCTGGAAGTCAACATTTATGGTATTGTTTCGACTTTCTAGGTTGAGGCTTGGTGCCCTGTGTTGCCATGGAGAGTGGATAACGACCCCTTTAAACCTGTAAACAGAACAGAGGTTTGTTGTGTGAATTACCAACGTACTTTTTTTGTTGACTGTTCTGAATCAATCATGCCATACTTTAAATTTGATCTGTGTTGACAATGTTTCCAAGATGGCCACTTTGAACTTATTTTGAAGATTTTCTTTTTCTGACAGCTTAGTCAAATTTGATGCAAATTAATTAAGGCTTTAAAGTTCGTTCCTTCCATTTATGAACTTGGCTGTTAAAGATATGGCTGGCCCCAAAGATATTTTTTCGAGTGCTGCTTTATTTTTATTTTTCACAAAAAAAGGATTCATTTCTTTTTTTATTCCATTTCTTTTGTTAGAGTTTTCAACGATTTACACTCCGGCGCCCCTTTCTACGGCCTGCCACGCAGGCTATCAACGATTGAATAATGTCACTTTTATAAGGGAAACCTTTCGCTGGTCTGTTGGTATTCAAGTCCGCATATGTTGCGGAAGTATGAATGTTGTATGGAGAAAACTATTGATTTCTGAGTTCCACTGAAGGTGACCCAAAGACCACCCGTTAAAGGCAGGTTTTCACTAGCGACGGAGTCGGAGTCCGAGTCGTAGTCGGAGTCGTAAGAGCGCTTATGACCTAGTGAAAATCAAAGATCGGATTCGTAAGGGGAGTCATAAGCTCGACGGAATCGGAGTCGGAAGAATCAGAACGTTCCCATTTTCTTCCGACTCCGCTTACGACTCCGTCGCTTATGATCCCGTGAAAACTAGATTGTCGGAGTCGGAAGCAGAACCAACCAATCACAATGCTTGGAATCGAGCATTGTGATTGGTTTATTCTTCCGCTTGTGTTTCCGACTCCGACAATGCAGTTTTCACTGGATCATA
>NC_090882.1:4453033-4463033 GCF_036669935.1 Montipora foliosa
AGTATCTATCTTGTCATGGAGTAGATACTTTTGGTGGAAATAACCAAATTGAGAACCTTTCTAGATTTTTATTTGCGTGTGTTTACTGTACCTTCATAGCTTCGTTGTCTAACATCTTTGCCAAATGCTCTCGTGGTTCCTTGTTCTCTAACAGAATTCGTGTTTGATCCAACTGTAGGTTGAAGAACTGCATAAGAATGGCATCCCTGATTATGTAATAAACCATGGATTGGTGAACGTTTCTACCCTGCTGGGCCTCTTTGCAAACAGCAAGGTACGAGAGGACAGTAGTTAAAAGATTTTCATTAAATAATTAGGATAGTGCGCTTGTGTAAACTGGGCTTTCTATCTAAAAGAGCAATTATGATCCAAGGTGTGGAATTTTATAAAACACTCTCAGTAGAGCATCCGCACTAAGTACTAATCGGAACGCGATCGGTTCAACTCGGGCTCAAAGCCCTCGGATTTTTTTCTCCGAATGGGCCCGAGTTACAACAAGTTGATAAGTGCATATCCCTTCAGAATCTTGTCAGAATTCAATTACGTAAGATCTTTTTTGAAGTTTCTTTTTTCCCCGCCGGCCTCAACAGCTCTTCGTTGGACTTGGCGTTCCTTTTGAAGGGCCAGCACCTATTGAGGCTTTGGCTAATGGATGCTTCTTTATTAATCCCAAGGTAAGCCTTGACATTTCTTAGTTTCTTTTGCTCGTGTTACACCCTATATTTATGTAATAAAAAATTAGCAGCAGTGTTTTATCCACCTCCTGTTTTTAAACCCGATAAAACACGAAATTGAAAAAAGATGAAAAAGAAAAGAAACATTGGTAAGACTATTCAAGACATCTAAAATTCCAAACGATACTCGTAAAGTTTCTAAAATTCTCTTAATATATTTACTCATTTGGCTATAGAAATCCATTGACGATTACGTCATAACTTTAAAAGTCCAAAGTCCAAAGAAAGTTAATAAATTCGAATGCGGTATTATTGTTATTATTTGTTGCGATTCTCTCCAGTTCTCTGGTGTTCTTCTGGCAAGATGTGCATACCAAGGATGGCTGACACTGTGCACTTCCAAAAAAGTCAGAGAGACTTAACTTCCTATACCAAACCTTTGCATTCGTAGAAACAGTTCCAAGTGCACCAATCACTATGGGTATTACGACCACTTTCGGGGGTTCTGGTGCAATTATTTTTAACTTCAAGCGCTAGTTCTTGATACCGTTCCCACCTTCTCAGTAGTCAGGATATTTTGGTCAGTGGCACAGCTATGTTGACAAGTGTCCATTTCTGTGTGTCTTATTATTATCATCATCATCATCATCATCATCATCATCATTATATTATTATATTATTATTAAATACACACAGCTGTTGATGGCATTGGAGCTAGTTCCTTCACTGGCTCCGTCCGGGCAACAAGTTGCCTGGGAAAGCGAAGCGACAACCCTTGTTTTTTTTTTTTCTTCTGTTCCCTACATCCCTAGCAACTTCCTAAGAATTATTTCCAAAAGTAGCTGAAAACAAAGGTGTTGAGTCACAACAAGGACCCCAGACATTATTATCATTATTATTATTATTATTATTATTAATTTATTATTATTATTATTATTATTATTATTATTATTATTATTATTATTATATACTCAACGAAGTGTCGTTTCTGATTGGTCAATGACGAGTGCATAAAGAGGTTATAGAGTGCAATACGGAAGTTACTATGGAAACAAAGCAATGGGGTGATTTTGTTGTGAATATATAATAAATAGAAAATCGTATGAATGCGAGTGCATTTGTAATGCATATTAAATGATTTATTATTTTATGATTATTACTATTGTAAAATTTAGATTTTTCTTTGATTTTGTTATAAAAATTATGTTATTATTATTATTATTATTATTATTATTATTATTATTATTATTATTATTATCATTTCCTCTTCATTATCATTACTATTATTGTTATTTTCAGTTCGATCCTCCTTATGATAGAGTGAATCATCCTTTTTACAAAGGCAAACCAATGAACAGAAAGGTAAGCAAACGTACTATACTGCAATATGTACATAAGAGATTGTACGGCAATTATTTGGGAACAGATTAAGACTGATCGGCGCTGGTAAAAATATCCACGCATCCGAAGGATACTAAATTAAAAATGCGCATTTTAGAATTGATTTAAGGACGTTCGCGAGAAAATTTTTCAACATTGATTTTTTCGGAAACTTTTACCTCTGTAAGATGATGAGTTAGTTATGTCAGAAATGTAAAAAAAAAATGAGGGGTCACCGACTTCGTTTTGGAGAGAATATGTCCGGAAAAACACCCAAAAATGTGACAAAATCGGGCTTCGTTAGCGGATAAGGCCAGTGTCTGTAAACCCAAATATATTGCAATCAAGTCTTTGAAGTGAAATCTTCTCTGCCAAATATTATTAAGTGGACTTATTAAGTGAATTTAGTCAGCTGGTGAGGTTCCTTAAAGATCAAGTTCGCATTTAGCGACCACAGTTTCACGCGCCTTGCAGCCGCAAGATGGCAGGATTCCATGTCCGTCCCGTGAGCAGAAATCTTGAAATTTTTTTAACTTCTCACTTTGATTTTTTGTTCATTTTTGGACAACGTGGAGAGAAATGTAAATAAAATCCGTTTCTGGAAAGAAAAATAGGGGTCACCGAACGTCCAAGACCGTTAAATCCAGGCAAAGCTACAGTAACTCATTGATCTTCGAAAACTCCTTCCTCAGAACGGCTACCCACAAGGCATAATCAACTATCATATCAACGATGTTTTGAACAAAAACAGACAACATCAGCATAGCGATCCAGTGTCTACAGTTCCTAAGAAAGATATTGTTATCCTACTTCCCTACTTAGGTTTGCAAAGCAACCAAGTCGCTAAACGCCTGAAATCTTGTGTGTACAAATTCTACTCTTGTGTTAACCTTAAGATTGTTTTTCAGAGCACTCGGTGTATAAAATCTTTCTTTCCTTACAAGGACCGTATTAATCGTTCACAACAATCCAGAGTTATTTACAGAGCAAATTGTTGGGATTGTAATGGTTTTTACATCGGTAAAACTAAACGGCGGCTTCACGATAGAAAAACCGAACATTTTAAGGCCCTAGCTAAAAATGACAATACTTCAGCCATTGCTGACCACGTCAAGGCCACTGGACATAACATCAAGTGGGATCATTTTGATATTTTAGCGAAGGGCAAAACTGACTATCATTGTAAAATAAAAGAGACCTTCTTTATTCAAGAACTTGAGCCAGCTTTCAACGTCAACGTCGGAAGTGAAAAGCTGATGCTTTATTAATCTTTTCTGTTTTTATTATTATTATAATTATTATTATTATATATTTTACTGTTAAGTATTTGCTTAATCTAGGTTCCAGTCCCCTCATCCGATTTGTTATATATAAATAGCTGTTTTAAATTTCAACGGTTACTTTTGAAAATGTATGTAGAGCACATACGAAACGTCAAGTCATTATCAAAATGAAAAAGTTCAATATGTTTATCACTGCTGTTTGTGTCTTATTTTTGATCAAACTACGATGGCCCAAGAACAAAAGTATTGAGGGGTTTTGTTTTATTTTTTGTTCTAACTCACTTTTTAAGGAGAATTTTAGTGAACTCCAGACTTGCCTGGGAAACCAGCGTTTCTGAGTGTTCTATTTTAAATATTTCCTGTGGAAGGAGGGGTAGGGAGGGGGCATGCCCCCAGACCCCCTTAGGTAGCTCGCGCCTTTCGCGCTCGCAAGGCGCTAAGACGCCAAGAAATCATGTCCGGTGCTTACAGAAATATGTCCGCTACTTCACAAAACTTTCGAAAACCCTGAATAGTCGTTGTGCATGCGAACGTATAGGCTGTGAGCTCTGGTAATTTCGACGGCAACCGCAACTCGCCATGAGTAAGCAATACCGCCCTGCTCGCATTTTAGAGCGTTTCTTTCCCGTAGACTGCCGAAAAACGTTGCCATTACAACACCAGTAACACTAAAGATAACAATAACAAGTTTCGCGTGCAATTTTTGTTGGTTTTTGCGTCATTGCAAAAACGTTTTCGCTCCTTTGAGACGACCTTCCATTGTAACTTTAAACCTTCACAAAACGTCATCGACGCCATGTTGATGGACAAAAACAATAGACTTCTTCCTCACTAGCTACCTGCGTCCTTGTCTTTCCTGTCTCGAGAGTTTTTTTTTTTAGATCACGGAACAACACTTATATGTTTGTAACGGTGATTTCGTTACAGGTCATTCCGCACGTACCTTATGAGTTCACCATGAAAGGAATGGTTGAGCGTGTAAATGCCTACGTGGAACACCAGGTACATCCCAATAGCCCTTTTTACGGTTAGTTTTTCTTATTTGCATTATAATGTAATCTGACGTGAGTGCGAAGCAATTTCGGGTTAAAACTACAAAATAGCCCGAAATTGCCCGACATACATGCTAGATTATATTGTATTGCAAATGAGAAAAACTAACTGTGAAAAGGGGTGTTACAATTCATCTAAGCCTCCCGCTCCTCCCCAAAGAAAATCGCCCTCCCGACTCCTCCCCCCGTGACTTCAAAGTCTACGCCTTTGCTACCTATTTCCAACAAGAAGGTAAAAAGGATAAAGGTTAGCGTTATTTTTAGCTTAGGGTAAATGCAGCTGTTTATCCTTAGGGTAAATGCAGCTGTTTATCCTTAGGGTAAATGCAGCCGTTTATCCTTAGGGTAAATGCAGCCGTTTATCCTTAGGGTAAATGCAGCTGTTTATCCTTAGGGTAAATGCAGCCGTTTATCCTTAGGGTAAATGCAGCCGTTTATCCTTAGGGTAAATGCAGCCGTTTATCCTTAGGGTAAATGCAGCCGTTTATCCTTAGGGTAAATGCAGCCGTTTATCCTTAGGGTAAATGCAGCCGTTTATCCTTAGGGTAAATGCAGCCGTTTATCCTTAGGGTAAATGCAGCTGTTTATCCTTAGGGTAAATGCAGCTGTTTATCCTTAGGGTAAATGCAGCTGTTTATCTTTACTTGAGGAGCAGCATTTGGGGGACACTTTGTGACGTCAATTGTCTGTATTCCGAGACGCGAGTGATGTTGAAGTTAGGGAGAAGAGCTACAGTAGGGGACACTTATTGAAATCTGGCTGCATATACTTATGTTGCTGCTTGTCAGTCACGTTTTCCAGACTGTTGTGTTTCGAAGACACCGCTCCGGTAGATTTTCAAACGTAACTGGGAAACCCAGTAAATCGAAGCATTTTGGGGGCAAGAGACTCGATGAAGAACTACACTTTTCCACGTACCCATTCCCCTCGCCCTGAAGGGACAATACGTCCTCGAAAGCTCTTCTCCATTGGAATCGGCTTGGGATGTGATTTCTGTTTTCAATCAATCGATTTAGAGCGAGTTTCAATAGAGTGTCGTAAAACCAAAATCAAAGTAATTACTTTGGCCAATCAAAAAGAACGGAGGCAATCCAGTAAACCAATCAAAACTCGAAGTAATTACACAAAGCGCGGGAAAATGTGCACGCGCGAGCCACGATTGGTTTTGGTTGACAAAATGGCGCGAGAACTTTGAACCAATCACTGAGTGAAGTAACGCAAAACCGAAGCAATTCGCTAATTACTTTCGACACTCGACTGAAAACCGCTCTAACAAGAAGCCCATAACCTAGGAGTGTCTATCTCTCTTACTTGGCCTTGGCCCATTAGGTTACTATATTATCCAAATGTATGGCCAATCAGATTGGCCCTTGTGACCACAACACCTTTGATTGGTGTGCAACTGACCAAGTAGCCACCCGATGGAGTGCTCGTGCTTAATGTAAAATCATGGATCGAGCAAGGAACAAAACACCGCCAAGTTTTCTTTGCCTCAAAAATTTAGCAGTAGCCGTCCTAAAAGTAGATAATAGACCTTACACATAAATGGAGGTCAATTTACAATTCTTTTGTCGAAGTGCAAATTAGCCTACCAAGCCTCGATACCATACAGTGAATTGAAAAGAATTCGTGCTCTAAAATGAGGCTTGGTAGGCTAATTTGCACGTGAACAAAAGAATTATAAATGTAACCGCCATTTATGAATAAGGTCCATTTGTACGCTCAAATTCGGGAATTACTCGTAGTCATGCAGAGTACAACAATAAAATGCGTGTGGCAAGTGCAGCACGATTATTTTCGCTCTTTTAACCAATGACATTCTTGTTTTGTGTCGTTGTCGTAGCCGTAGCCGTAGCCGTCGTCGTTTCTTAAGCCGGAGACAACACGGTTCAACATTTGTTGATCAACAAATGTTGCAGCTGTTGTTGAACAAATGTTGAACAATGTGTCATGCCATGTTGAATGTTGAAATATGCCATTCAGCACGTTGAACGATGTTAAACGAAAATAAAGACCAGCTCTATTCCGTTCAACACGTCTGTGCAACATTGTTCAACATTTGTGAGCAACAAATGTTTCAGAATGTTGAACCGTGTTCCCTTCGGCTTAATACTCCCTAATACCGGAAACTGATGGGTCCCATTCCATCGCGGATCGGGGCTTCTGGGTAAAGGACGACGCCTACTATTGTTATTGCGCATACGTTCTGCGCATCTCGAGACTCTCTGGTTTCCTATGGGTGATGCTTACTAATACAGGGATATTTTTGCGCGGTTTAGAACTATGCGGAAAAAGAAGAACTTAGCAAGCGCTCTTGCTATCCAAAAAGAAAATTGGGGGTAACCATGCATTTTTCAGAGACAATTAAGTTTCAATTTAGAAAAGAACGTCGTACATTGCTTTGTATTTCACGGCTTTTTACAAATATTGTTGATTAATTATCTTTGAAAAATACGTGGTTACCCCCAATTTTCTTTAGGGATTTCAATAACACTTGTTAAGATCTGCTTTTCCCGCACACTCAGTAAAACACGCAAAAATACCTTTAAATTAGTAGGCACCGTCCTTAAGCAATTAGTTCCCCACGTGTCCCGGCTTAGTCTTTCCGTTGGGCGACGCTCGTCATAGCTTTTCCATGTGCATACTGAAAGCAGCCTGGGTCTTCCTCGCGGTGTGTTCTGTCAAGCAAAGAGCTTCACTACTTATAACTTAACTATGCATGCTACCTTTGTTTCCCGAAATTAAAAGGACTTTTGTAAACCCAGCATATGGCCACCGATTGAGGAACTGAAAATCACCATGGGACAAAATGGTCAGTCGTGTGAGTTTGCTTGCCTCAACAAAGCACTCGTCTGTGAGCCAACGTTTTTCACTGCAATCAACACTGAAGAAACACTAAAAGGGTGAGAATGCGGAAAATTCAGTCAGTTTTTAAAGGAACGAGGCGCTCCACAATGTGCTATTTTGTCATTTAATGAGGTGCAAATGAGATGCAAAGGTGGTTTTCCGCAATCCTGCACCACATTGGAATCTCTAATTCTCTAGTTCATTTGGGTGGGGGGTTATTTGCATTAAAGCAATGGATATTAACTTCACTGAAGCATGATACAGTCCCAAGAGTAAATAACTTGTATTGTTTTCATGTAAATACCCCCTTAAAACGAATTGCATTATGGGATGGTGAAAATAGTCAATGCCTTGATTTTAGTAGTTAACTTATACGACGCTTACACTATAAATGTGTTCTAAAGTTCTTTTTTCATCCTGATTATATACTCGACAGAAAATCGCATTTCTGATTGGTCAATGACGAATGCACAAATAGGTTTTAGAACATCATAGTTGTAGTCAGGCGTAATAATAAAAGGAATTAAAAATTTGTTGTCACGAACTAAAACATTTTTTTTTTATGAACGTTTCGGTTAAAATACTATAACCTTCCTCAGCATAAAATGGCTTACGAATGTAAATGAGCGCGTTTTTGAGACGCGGACGGCAACCGGAAGTGAGCCGTTTTCACTTTTAACTTGTCTTCACACAACCACATTTACATTGCCAAGTATCTTTTCGCCATTAGAGATGATTAGTATAAAAATCTGGGAGACACCACTGTCCTGTCACGTGAAATGGTCTCTTCCGGTTGCCGTCCGCGTCTCAAAAACGCGCGTGCTAAAGATCCCTATTGGCAGCTTAGCAGCAGACGTTGTAGTTGCTCGGGTACTTTGTATGAACTTGCTCGGACATATGGCGAGTGCAATTGTGAGAACTTTCAAAACATCACTCTTGCACATAAATCCCGAAATTCTTTCCGGTTCAAACCATTTTCTCCTAAAAAGTTAAATTCTTTTTTCTTCCTGTTCGAAACCACGTATTCCAATACTGTCTTTCATCCAGAAGTTTTATAATTAGAATCTCGAACACCTGTTTGCATGCTTAAAAACCTGCATTTACATACGACAATTTTAAATTTGTGATTTTATGACTTCATTTCTTGCTCCAGCTAGCTCAGTTCTGAATATAAATGAAACGGACCATTAAGTTGAAAACTGTAATTAAAGTTAACCCTCGTCTGTTTCAAATGAAAGTTTACGATTCCGTCCGTCAGGTGTTGAGCAGACCCATTTTCAAAGTTTGAAGTGAAAATAGAAGTGGTTTTTCTTCGCCAATCTTCGTTGTAGCTTCTTGGTTTTCTTTCAGAAGCATGATTAGTGTGCATCGCGGCAAGTTAGCACTGTTGTGTTCCAAGCCAACATAAACGGGTAGTCGAAGTTAGACTACGGTTTACGACAATCGTTTTAACTTCTTTTGAGTTGCTTTAAGAATATTTTAACGCTTTTCTTCTCTTTTCCGGTCTTCTCGATATTTTTGTCAACAAGAAACAACCGTTATAAATGAAAATTAAAAGGACTTGAAACCGGCGTAGTTTGTTAAAAAACCGCGTTTGAATCACCGGCCTCAAGAGCGTTAATTTTGTTGTTGTTGTTTCTTTGCAGCTTTGGTGTTCCTTGCGATACGTTTTCTTCCGCATTATTGCATAACGAACGTATTTTAGCACCTTCAATAAAAGCATCAGATAATTCATGCCAGCTACAAAACAATTCCATGCTCTTCAGCTGCCGAGGGGCCAAGCCTGGTGTGTGGCGAATCTGCCCATGTCGCTCATATCGCAAAGAACAAACGGCCTTGTGTGAATCTTGTTTCTGAAGGAACGCTGCATCTTGGCTACGTCAAACTCTGTAGTGAATGGATGTGTGCGCGACGAGTGGACATCAAAGAGAAACCACAATCCAAGACAAATTTCACTGGGACACTCCTGTACACGATTCATTTTCCTGAGGCGGCACCTCCTGCCTTTGCCCCTTCTCTACCCCCCTCGCCAATCAATATTGACAGCAGACTAAGCTGATGCCACATTGGACATTTAACATTGAATGAGGGGGTAGTGGGAGAGGGAGAATAAATAGACCCGTTTTCACGAGGAAAATAAGTTTGAAGATTATAGAAAGCTTAATTAATGCACGCAACGTTTTGGAGCCGCGGTGGACAACCGGGCGTGAGATTTTTTTCCTTCTGCAGACACTACCACTATTGCAGACGATTGGTTTCAGAAATCTAGGAAAAACTTCTGTCCTATCATACAAACTGTTTACTTCCTGTTTCTGTCCGTGGCTCAAGAACGTAGTTTGCATGAAAATTGCAATTGTGTCCTATTTAATTTGTCAGGCTAGTAACTGAAATGAAGAGTGTAAATTAATTAAAATAGTTGCTTCGGAGCTAGTTGTTCAAAACGGCACAGCTTGCAGGTTCAACGGGGTAGCAATTTTAGGCACACCACACATGAAAAGAGTGGAACACTCAGTCACCATGGCAACTTTGCAAATTGTATGAAAACGTCATCAACTCGTTTCCAAGGTGCCCATGATTACCAGCGCTTCGTCGACCTCTATTCACACACACACACACACACTCTGCATGGGAGAAGGTTTCACTCGAACGTGTTTACAACAAAGTGTGGATTTAATGTGCTGTAGCCCAATAACACTCAGGAAACTGAATTTTGGGCTTTGAAATTTAATATGGGATGTTCAAGCTCGATGCCAGCAAATGGAAC
>NC_090882.1:4470533-4500533 GCF_036669935.1 Montipora foliosa
GATACTCATGACATGCATTGAAAACGCTGTAGCTTCCGCTGATGATAACGAGAGTTTTGTAACTTACCTTGTGGAACTCGGGAGAAGACACCAAGTCCGTCCACTGAAAGCGGAGCATTTGGAGGTAAGTCCATTGTTTGTTGTAATTTTTAAAAGGAGATTGAACAATGAAGACGAAGACAACTCAAATTAGATTTAACAACGAGTACTGCACATACAGCATGCATTTGAGCATATTTCTTTCCCGTCCTGTGTACAACAACAACAACAACAACACGAAATTACCACGGATAATCAACAATTAGACCCGTAGCCCGCAAGGGCTACGGGTCAATAGCCCATGAGGCGAAGCCGAATTGGTTATTGACCCGTGGCTGTTGAGGGCGAAGGGTCTAATTGTTTTAGTATCACCCAACTAGTCGGACAGAAAAGGCAATAATAAAGTTAGCAAATGCAAGTTAAAAAAATATTTATTTGAGAATAAAACGAAAGAAAGCGTCACGGTTTTCGCTGATATAGTCCTCTAGTAGCGTAGCCAATCAAAATGCAGGATTTGCAATAGTCCACTAGTTGGGCGATACTAACTAGTAGTGTTAGTATCACCCAACTACGCATAGTATCACGCTACTAGACCCTTCGCCCTCAAGAGCCCATTCGGCTTCGCCTCATGAGCTATTGACCCGTAGCACGCAATGGCTACGGGTCTAATTGTTAAATAACAGGGACTCTTTCAGGCCCCGTCCACACGTAAGCAGATATTTTCGAAAGCGGAGATTTTTTCTCCGCATATGAAAATATCTGCGTCCACACGTATCGTTTTCGAATCTGTCCACACGAATTCGATTCGAAAGTGCTGACCTCCACCTATAGAGCATACGAGCGCATGCGCTTGCTATGGTGTCATCGTCTTCGAAAACGGTAACCCGTCCACACGAATCCGATAACCCTCGATTTTTTAAAATGTGTACTCTGGAGGGCGTTTTCAAAAATCTTCGTTCAATTGTTTAGAGTATTCAAAACGTTACCTCTAACGACATATATTATTTTCTTTAGGCATTACACGTGGCTTTTATAGAGACACTGAAAGAACTTTTTCAGTCGAATTGGCCTACGCAAGCGTTTGAAGCATGGAGTGCTTTGGTTACATTTATGTTCGAGGCAATGAAGACTGGTTTACGTGACACTTAACACCCACACAAATTAGTGGCGACCTTTTCATTTCACAAATGAATATTTTGTATGTGCCGGGATAGAATGTCCTCGACAAAACGATTAAACACTCAGATGAACCCGGAGAGTTATGAAATTGGTCTCACGTGACCGAGGCTTCAGAGGGCGCATCGTTCTGACAACCTGTAGTGCGCACACCTAAGAAGGTAAACTTAGGTCCCAGTGTTCATAGGAGCACAAATTCAAAATGTCGGACCTTGATACAACAGAAGCCCCCGATTTCAGAGTAGATAGGTGAAAACGTAACGAAAATATTAATGCTATTGTAAAACTGAAAGCTAAGAAAGGAAGCCTTAAAGGTGATTCCTTAAAAATTTAAGCTGACATTAGATTTTCTCGTCGATTTCCCATTTTTTTCCGTTGGCATGGTATCTCAAAATATGCAATAAAAATTGAAGGTCATAAGGCTCATTAAGATAAGGCACTTAAGTAACTCCAAACTGCTGTTATCAAGGATATGTTTATTCCAATTAACGTTACGTTTCACAGAGACAGGGACCATACCTTTGACGTAATTCTTTAGAAACGAATAGGTGCATTGCATTGACTGAATGAAAAATTTAGTACTTATTTTCTCGTACATGAAGCGGAAGAGAACAGACTGTATGAAATGACTTTGTCGCAGCTGTTTATAGCAAAATACGGGAATGTGTGAATTTTTAGGTCCAATATTTGTACAGGTTTGGTGTATATTTGCACTCTATATTTCCTCCTTGTTTTTTTGGGGTGCAAGGTATTTTCTTGCCTAAAACTGTAATAGATATACTATGTAAGATGTAATAAATTACTCAATTACTGGAGTGTCAGAATCTAATGCAAATGAGCGAACACAATAGATTTTTGTCATTAGCATTAGATTCGGCACATGTAAAATGCGACGTTTAAAATGAGCCTTAGCTCCAATGGCAACGTCCAAAACAGTATATTCGCAGCACAAAAAAATGTACAAGTTAAAACACTGGTAAAAATTAACAATCTCATTCATCGGTTGAATGACAATTACCGTGGTCCCAGAGGTTTTGAGCCGCGAAACGGTGACGAAGACAAGGACCCTGAATGTTTCATATCAGTGGGAAAGCCCAAGCCAGTCCACTTTGTGAAGAATATCAAACGTTCAACGAAGCTACTTATTGGCAAATTCAGCTGGAGGTGTTACTCCTTTTGGCAAGGAATGGCGAACGCGACCGAATCTCCGACGTACTCGGATTACAAAGTCGACTGTTTACACGACCATGTCGAACATGAAATAGCTGTCATTATTAACTGTGCTTTGAACGTTCCAGTGATGCTCACAGCCATCATTGCCAACGCGTTCGTTTTGATCGCCATTTTGAGAACGCCGAATCTTCATTCACCGTTCATGGTTTTTCTTTGCAGTCTGGCCCTCTCGGATCTTTTCGTTGGGCTCGTAGTACAACCTGCCTTCATCGCTCACTTGTTTAGCTGCACTTCTCTTACACTGCAAGTGTACAGCATCTTGTCTCTGTCGGCTGGTGGAGTGTCGTTAGCTACGATCACAGCGATAAGCGTCGATCGTTTCCTTGCTCTTCACTATCACCTGCGGTACCCTGAAATTATGACCATACAACGCGCTGTCTGTGTGTCAACAAGCACTTGGTCGCTGTGCTTGCTTTTATCGTGTCTCAATCTCTGGAGCTACGAAAATCATCTTTTTGCAGTTGGATTCGGCATCGCCTTTTGCATCTTAGTTTCATCCTTTTCGTACATAAATATCTATCGGATCGCGCGAAGACACCAGTGTCACATACACGCGCAGCAGCAAGCGACAGATCATGTTAGAACTGAACAAAATCGACACATAACACAAACAGCGAGAACCGCTCTGAACACTTTTATATACTTCATTTTTATGCTTCTTTTTTATTTGCCTGTGTCGATGTCAGCTTTAACGCGAGCTATTTTCCCTAACATTTGGAATGTGACATGGTCGTTTTCAGACAGCGTAGCATTCATGATTTCGGCCATTAACCCCTTTCTCTACTGCTGGCGTGTCCACGAAATACACACAGCGGTGATAAAATTTCTACGAAGTATTTTATTTAAACAAACAGATGCAAACTGATATTTTTTTCTTTTCAAGTTTTATCTAAGTTCCGGTTTGATTACATTTTCTGTCCACGACTGCCATTCTAGTCAGTAGACCTTTTTGAAGATACGGCGGCCATTTTGATTTCTATTGTTTCAAATAGCTATTATGGATGCCCAGGGCGCAAATACATATTAATTTGCCTCCTGAGCATCCCATAATGTCTTTCGAAACAATAGAAATCAAAATGGCCGCCGTATCTGTAAAAAGGTCTATTATTTAAAGGAGCAGTGTCACCGGTGGCGCATGCGTGACAGCATGTCCAAAATTTTTGAAAAAGTTTGCCAACTTTTTCAAAGGAGTGTGGGTGTGAATATCTTAACACAATCAAAGCCATCCGTGGTCACTTTTGTGAACCAAATATCCTGTGGCGTTCAGAAACAAATTAACTATATATTCGTTGTCGTTCTTTGCTCCTTTTTCTCGTTGATTTTGTTGTTTGGAAGGGGTTTTGATTGTATGTTACCATGTCGAGTCGTGGCGGCCATCGAGCTGGAACCGGACAAATAGTGATTCATTCTCCGCAAGAAAGCAAAAGAACAGCAGTCAAAATACCGATGCAGCACCTACAATTAAGAGAAACTTTTTAAGACGTGACGTATGGTGTAATCGAAGTGCAAGCTGGTTCAATATTACCAAGGATCGAAGTCCATCTTCGTATTTCATTTCTAGCGAGTCGCTTAAATGTCAAAGATCACAACATCGTCGTTAGTTGATAACACGTTTACTATCTTCGCACTAAAATGTCCTATTTGAATATTTTGAAGAAAAAGCTGCATTTAGATGAGAGGGTCTGGATGCACTGGTTGTGTTTATTTGTTGCACGAATTATAAAACCGCAAGCGGTGAGTAAAACATCGTCTTTCGACTTCAAAGTCGTCTCTTGGAAATAAATGCACTCTCTTTCAGCTTTGGAATGGCATGTTAATCTTGATAATATGTCTGGTTTATCGCAGAGAAAAAAATATTTATTTGCGACAGTGTTCCCGGTCACACTTCACTTAATTCAACTGTCACGCAGAAAACAAACATGGCATCATATTTGTGTTCGATTTTATTTCTTGGACTCCAGATCATCGATAATTGATAAATACGCATTTTACTTCTATTCTAAAGCCGTATTTAGTCTAGACTTAAACAGAAAAAGCAAAAAAATTAACGTCTGTTAAAATGTGTGTGTGAAAATACTACGCATGCCATCCCATGACACTGCCCCTTTAAGTCGTGTATAGACCGTATTCATAAATGGCGGCTAAGTAATTATTCTTTTGTCTTTATGCTAATCATCCTCACTGGCCTCGTTAGCACGAACAAAATTCAAAATAAATTTTGCTCTGAAGTGAGGCTGGTGAGGATGATTAGCATAAAGACAAAAGAAGAATTTCTTGGCCGCCATTTATGAATACGGTCTATTTATTATATAGGTACTGATGAAATAGCACGATTTTTCCTATTACTAAAAAATCATATCTTCACCGCACGTAGTGAACATATCATTTTTATCTTTCACATGTGAGAAAAAAGGTGTCGTCATGGTACGCGACAATTGCAAGTTGAGATAGTTTGTTGCGCGTATAACCACCTTCTTGCGCTACAAATTTTTATGTTGCAAAAAGTAGACGTAGCTTTTACTTTTTGGAACATGAAAATTTGTTGCGCAAGAAGGTGGTAATACACGCAACAAACCACCTCAACTTACAATTGTCGCGTACCATGACGACACCTTTTTTCAAGATTCTTTGTTCACTTTTCTATTTCCATTAGATGTACACAATTGTATCATCAAGGGTAACACAGAATTGTTGTTGTAGTAGTCTTTTTCAGAAAATGGACAGAGCTGGCCCTCACCGCTCAAGTCCTTTTAAGAATTTAATTTAAGATAAGTGACATGTTTGAACCCGTTTTTCTGGGGCTAATTATCACTTTAAATAAGAGAAATATTGAAAGCTATAGCGAGTCTTAAATTTAGCGATTATTACATATTAGTTCGGAAATTACTATATCTTTCAGAGTCGAAATTACTTAGAAAGCCGCATTGTTTTCTGTAAGTTACATCAGCAAAAAAACTAAACTGTATATTGTACTAACTTTAAAAAATGCAACCGGTAAGTTCAATATAGGAAATGAAAAATGAACCATTTGACTCGAGGTGAATAAGGCAAATTTTAATTACCAAAATCACTAAACGGTTTCAGTGATTTTTGCTTCTGTGTACGTAAACAGTTTTCTGTGCAAATTTTGGGTATATTCTTGGAAGCTAGAGAAATACTGTCGGTTTTTTTTTAGTCGAAATTGTCAACTTGGGAATAAATAATTCATAGACGGATTTCACGAGGTCATTTGGTTTCCTCGAAAATGCTAGGTCACCATTTTAATGCAAAAATATACTTAAGCTTTCGAAACTCGAAGAGATTCAATTTTCGTGATATTAAGCGCAAACGTTCAGGTAATAATTCACTCAAAAATTAACTTTGACAATAATACTATGGTAAATATATTGAAGTCATCTATTGGGAATATTTCAAGCGGAAGATCAATGGCAGCAACAATATCTTCCAACACGAAAAAAAAAAAAACCTTTTCCCGAAGGACGATTTTCCAAGCTCTCGAAAAGGCAAAAACGTAACTGCTTCGGAAATCTCGGAGAAAATGACTCTTTTCGGAGAGATTTTCCCATAATTTCTCAGTAGATCTCTTTGTTTTAATATGGCCCGTGTTGCATTTGAAATCCCGATAATTGACATTTCAATTTGCGTGCTTCCGCTATTTGAATTTAGAAGTGAACAAAAAGGAAAAATAAAACAAAAAAAATTACTGAGTTACAAAGAAGCTTACAAAAATTGTTCCCGAAGGAAGATTTTGTGAGCTCTTGACGTGGGGCAAAGTCGTAACTTCGGAAATCTCAACGCCTCGTCGGTTGTCCAAACGGATTCATATTCAACCTTTCCTAAATTTTGAAATTCGGATCAAAAAACCCATTGCACATATCGTTGCTACATTGCTAATATGAGTATACACCCTTTTAATTAGTCTAATATATGCCGTTTTCCGCTAATGACGTCAAACTGATGCTCTTAAAATTTATTCAGAAATGTACAAAGTCTTCAAACAAGAAAAGAAATCGGAAAAGTTTTAGGCCTTTGTACATTTCTAAATAAAATTTGAAAGCAAGAGTGTTCGACGTCATTAGCGGAAAAAAACGGCATATATTAGACTTATTAAAAGGGTGTATAGAATCTTCAGAGAGATGGAAGTTCCAAACAAGTTATTTCCAAACTTAAGACTCTGGCAAAAGGTTTCAACATCCTTTTGATTTTGTTGAACAGCGATGTTGAATGAGTTTAAAAGCGCTTAAATTTTGCTTCAACAACCATTCAATATTTCTTTTGTTTTCGCCAATGTTGAATGAATTTGAAGTCGTTTGCCCACTCAGTTTCAACATTGATGGGTATGCGCGTGCGCACTAATCGGTCTCTCAATGACGTATCCATGTCCGTATCCATAGCATAGTATTGGGCAACCTCGTTCCCAGGGTCCTCTCTCTTCCTTCCTCGAGGAAGGAAGATAGAGGACCCTGGGAACGAGGTTGAGTATTAGGGGGGGGGGTTTCATCTGACGTCACGGAAGTCATGTTGGTGTACAGAACAATGCTGTAAAATGTCTTTTGGGAATTTGACGCTATTATTATGAAAAAACTTGTGGAACCATTTTCTATTGTTTTGTTCACCGACACGGCCGTCTCATCAACAGTCACGTGGATGAAAACCAAGGATTGAAACCGTTTTGCCACCCCAGCATCGTTCAACAAAATCGAAAGGATGTTGAAGCAAATGTACTGTCGAAGCCATTTCCTTGCCCGGGCCTTTAGGAGAGACACCAAGGGACTAATCGAACACAAAAATCGAATCTTGAACAAACAACAGGTCGAAAGAAGTTGTTGCCAAACGTATAATAAACAGAGGGTGCAAGTGTTACCCTACTGTTGCGAATGAATAAAAGATGAATCGACAAAGCAAAACGGGTGGTTGCCAAACTTGCAAAAGACAAAGAAGGAGCAACTGAAAACTCTAATTGTTGGTAATAAAAGATCGAATCTACAACACAAAACGACACTGACTTCGAAACAAGTGATTGCCGAACTTATGCGAAACAGATAGAGAGTAATTTAAAATTGAAATGTTGGTAATAGAGGATCGAGTCTAAAATAATCTAGAACGAAAGTGCAGTTCGAAACAAGTTATTGCCCACTTATGCGCCACAGAGAGGGAGCAATAGAAAACGGCGATGTTGTCATTAGTAGTTATTATGGCCACCAGAAGCCAAAAATAATTGACAACAGTCTCTGGAAAACCTCATCAAATAGTAATTTTGATTGACAACAAAAAAAAACAAACACGGTTTTTGCATCAGTCCCTATCGAGTTTAAGCAATGCTGTGTCTTAAGATTTTTTGAAAAAAAGTTACTAATGACCGGGAGTCCAGCAATTTTCAAATGGCATAAAACCACGGTAAGAACTCACTTCTCTCGCGTCGTAGAAACACTCAACTTGCGGAGCAAGCCAATGAATTCAGCATGTTTAAATTATTTTACTGAAATACGTATACGTACTTGTCACAATTATTGAACGTTACCGTTATATGTAATATGAGTGCTTAAGGCCCGGTTCAAACGTCGAACTTCACATGTGCCAAATCTAATGCAAATGAGCGAAAACAATAGATTTTTCTCATTTGCATTGGGTTCGGCACATGTGAAGTTCGACGTTTGAACCGGGCCTTAGACTTATGAACTATTTGAAATGGATACCTGAAACATGTTGGTAATTTCAAATTTAAAAACAATGACATGCTTCAAGGCGTTTCGACAATTGTTTCGCCAAAAGGGTTGTCCAAGACAACTATATGTTGAGATTCACATTACTTGGTGTAGACGTCATAAAGTGACCCTCTAATCATGGCCTCGACCAGAATCCTATTCAAAGAGCAATACAGGAAGTTGTTCGAATTAAGGGGCATCTTGTGAATTTTAAGTCATTCTCATTATGCAGATGGCCATCTTGGTGTACAGAACAATGCAGTAAAATGTCTTTTGGGAATTTGACTCTATTATCATGCAAAACTTGTGGGGTTATTTGCTATTGTTTTGTACACCCGAACATGGCCGTCTCATCACGTGGATACAAACCAAGAACTGGACATGTATGTTAACCAAATGCGTTGTAATAGAATGGACCGCAATAGGAAGTGGTGAAATGTTTGCCTTTCACTCGCCTTATAATCCACACTGAAATTCTCCGTACTCATATCTGAACATTTCTTTAGAAAGGTAGTTTGGAGAATTTGCTGAAGGGTCAAAGTGTTTTCTCATCATGGATGAGTTTGTAAATTCTTGAAACCATTCCTGTTTAGTTTGTACAGATAAAATGAGGAGAAAATTGATGTTTGACTCCCTTCGGACATCAAGGGTGAAGGCTGCGTTATCCTTCGTTGCATGGAGTTCACGTGCATAGCTTAAAAACTCCTTTTGCGCTGTCGATGTCACTTACGCGACATAAACGGTTCAATGCGGACAATTATTCGACACGATAAAACTGATTTCTTTATTTCTCAATGCAGATACTGTTTCAATTTCACGACCGTCGCTCTTTTACCATAATCTGGTTTTGCGTAAAAGCGCTGGAACTGAAATTATAAATAAAGATTGTATCACCAAACAAATAATGTAAAGCGAGATGCCATACTTGAAATAATCTTGTTCTCATAACATTAGTAACAAACTTGTCCTCCGCAGCAACATCTGACAAAGTTAGCATCTTTATTTTTTTTCTAGCTTCATCTTCGTTACCTTGAGAAGCTCACCTATTATCTAAGCTCCTGTTGTCATTAGCAATGTTTTCTTTTTTTTCTCGATCGACATTGTTGAGAAAAGGCTATCCCCGGTGACCGCTTACTTGCAACATCGCAAATGTTGCTCTTCATGTGGCTCTTTGAAAGTTACTCGCAAAGATTGACGGACTTGCTCTAAATTCATGATGTTTTATAAAAGTCCGTATCCTCAGGAACATCACTTTCCCACTGACCAGCGTAAGCACCTGTTCCAAATTACAAGGCAACCGTCGGGATAATGTCCCGAGAGACAGAAGAATTTCCCAAGGGGATGTTCAGCCGATATCACCAGGTGCGACGGCTTCAAGATCACAGGCCCTCCAACAACAGTTCCCACTGACCCCAAGGACCCATACCAGTCGATAGGGAAGAAGTTCCATAATCCTAGGACCCCTGGAATCACATGGATACCAAGGAACAAATCCACAGGAACACCATTCTTTGGACCCCCTCGACTGAAGCTCTGTTCCTTAGTGACATTGCTTGCAAAAGGCGACCTGTTGACTCTGGAAGTCTCTGCACGGGCAAAGCCGCTTGACGCCGGGATCCCCTCTGACGCAGCTGAAAAGAAGAGGATGACTCTGCAACGTGCACGATTGCGTCGAAGGGTTGTAAGAAGGGGCCATCAAAGATTTCTCGCTCTGGACCGAACCGCATTTTACTCCAAGCCTGAAACAAAAATGTCCTGTTGACTCTCATGGGTGACCAAAAAACCCATTTGCAATAGCCGCTTTACCGAGTCTCCAGCGGCAGGCGAAAAACGCAACATCGGAGACGGCATTTTGCAATGGATGGACAGCGCAATTAAGGTGACCCGGCATTCGAAATCTACTCCGACCACCCACAGCCGTATTTGTCACGAGCGATTCCGAATGCAACTCCACCCACTCGCGAGTCTAGCAAAGTGTTTGCCTCCTTCCAGTTGGTTCCTCAAATGCTATAATGTTGCTGACTCGAACTGCAGGGTTTTTTTTAAATCTACACACGACTCTACAAGCTGCAAGCTTTAACTTACCACTGTCCATAGATGTAGATCATAATGCTTTTTTCTCTCAACTTAACCCAATCGGACAACGCAATTAAAACCTGAGTATTTTACTCTAGTTCCGTCTAAACGGACAGATTCGATTGGTTTTGTCGCCTTCTGGGAGATGAAGGAATTTACAAAACTTTCACCGAAAAGAAATTCACTTTCATTTAAAATCTTCTTTTTTTATTTATACTCTAGTGTTAAGACTTTCGCCTGAGTGGAATCCAGTACCTTAGCAACTGCAGTCGAGTTGCCGTTGCCTAAATGCTCAAAACAACGAGGCGTTCGTCTTGTGATCACAAGACTTCTTTCCCAGTCACAAAACGTCATATTTTTCAGGACTGTCTTTAATTGGTTTGAAAACAACTTAAATCAAACTACAACCGAAGCTAACGCCAAAAGAAACTTACTTTTCTAAGTTGTCCACGTCGTTGATATCAACAAAGTACGAAGATTCGCAAAGGAGGTCTGAAATCACAAGAAAATAATGCTATTCTAATAAACTTAAGTGGACAAAGCAATTCTTCTATCTGGCTAACCAATATGGGAGTAGGCTTGGCGCAGTATTGGGGAATAGGGTTGGCGCAGTACTGGAGAGCAGGGTTCAAGCAGTGGAAAGACGTTTCGACGTCAACCCAGGTGTTTCCGGTTCGATTCCCGAACTCGACGCTACACGTGCGATGCGTTTGTTGGTTCCTCAAACTGCTCCGAGAGTTTTTCCCCCGATTTCACACAGTCATCAAAAACCAATGCTCTTTCTTGGCTAGATGCCATTGAGTCTGTTTAAGGACGGTGCCTACTAATTAAAGATATTATTTCCCCGATGTGTGATTATGCAGGAAATGGAGATCTTAACAAGTGTTATTGAAATCCAAAAAGAAATTGGGGGTAACCACGCATTTTTTAAAGATAATTGATGAATAATATTTGTAAAAAGCTTTAAAATACAAAGCAATGTATGAAGTTCTTTCTCAAATTGAAGCTTAATTATCTCTCAAAAATGCATGGTTACCCCTAATTTTCTTTTTGGATACCAAGAGTACTTACTAAGATGTACTTTCTCCGGATAGTTTTAAACCGCGCAAAAATATCCCTGTATTAGTATCCATCACCGATAGGAAATCCGAGTATCTCGAGATGCGCAGAACGTATGCGCAGTAACAATAGTAGGCACCGTCCTTGAAAAAGGTAAATGTCATGCTAAGATGTGTTCTTTTTATTGTGACTCACTAAATCTCACCATTGATTTTGATTATTGTTTACAAGTTTCAACTTGGTATCAAGGTTATATACACCGACAGACGTCTGGCTTATTACCATAAGTAGTCGTAATATATAACATTCAAAAAGCCGCCATGCGCACCCGCTCTCATTTAATCAAGATGAGCTAAACTTCTTAGAGAAATTAATTGAAGATAGTGGGGAGCTTTAGCAACGACGACGGTAACGGTAACGAGAACGTCATCTAAAAACATAAATTCGCGTTATTGCGATCACTTCGAGACTATTCCAAGCTTTTTCATATGACAAAGTTGTAGCAGTACGTCAGGAATGAAACCGTTATGAGCGGCGCTTAATTTAGGGGAGAAAATCAAAATTTATCCTCAAGTGCTGACGTCCTACATAAAACCTCAAATTTGGCTATTTCACGTTGTTGTTTTGCTGACGACGGCAAAGAAATGGACAAAATTGAAAAACACACGTGCAGGGCGTGCAAAACTATTGTTTTCCCCTACTAAATATGCAAATTTGTGACGTTCCCGTTGCCGTCGCCGCTGTCGTTGCTAAAGCTCCCTACTGTCAACAGCGGCCGGTTGCATATGCAAAAGCGATCTTCCATCTTCCTTATAACATTCTACTACATTCCTTCAACTTATTACATTCTCAACTTGCATTCTAAACCGCAATGGCTTACCTGACATTTTGCAGACTTGGACGCAAGACTTGCCAGTTTCTCCCATTAACAGTTTCATCTCGGAAAGCGGAGGCCATCTTTCAACGTGTTCACAAAAGTTCTACAGCAAAGAGATCGTAAATTTAACATGAACCCACATTTCATTTACACAAGCACGTTCTGACGTTGTTTAAATGAGTCTACGAGCGGCTCTCCGGGAAGGCGGATCGTATTTTCAACAGGGAGAGTGGCTTGAGGAGGGAACTAGAGGCAGGGCCCTTTATCAGGCAACCCCGGTCTTGCGGAGAAAATTTTGAAATCCGAAAAACCCTTAGGATGAAAAATGCTTTTTACACGTTCTCCTCAAGATATCTCACAGCACTTAAATTCAAGTTTACGTTAAAGCTGCATTTTATAAACGTAATAGGCAATTTTCACGATAGCGTCATTTGACTACAACTACCAGAATTAAGGTTTGTTTTTCTTTTCTTATTTAAATTTTGTATTCCCAGCGGGGTAAAAACAACAATAGCTCTAATTAGCATGAGACAAGCTAAAACTGAAGGGTTCTGGTACTTGTAGTCAACTGACGTCATCATGCTTTTGTCCTATTGTTGGTTTTCACTCACGTGATCAACAGGCATGTTTTTCAACGAAAACAAAAGGAAGCGTTTGCATAATAATAGAGTTCAATTCCCGGAGAATTTGGTCGGGGCACCAACATGGCCGCCTTTTCTTTGTATAGGGCACCAACATGGCGGTCGTGACGTCATGTGAAAACCGAGAATTGCTATCTGTTTCCTCCCAATAAGGTAAGTGTACTGAAGAGGGTTAGCGGTTTTTTTGGTGAGGGTATTAAAAGCAGTTGAAAGGTAGAAGTAATCCTCGCACTTTACCTGGACAATATAAGCGCAATAGATGGTTTTCAATCACGTGTTGAGACGGCCATGTTTGTGTACAAAACAATAGCAAATTATGTCACATGTTTTGCATTATAATAGAGTCAAATTCCCAAAAGACTTTTACCTCTATTGTTCTGGGCCCGGTTGTTCGAAAGCGGATGAACTTAATCCAGGATTAGCGTAAACTTTTCTATCATGTTTTCAACTTTTTAGTCAAAGTTTCTTTTGTTTATTTTTGTTGCTCAAGATTGACTTCTTCTAATGTAAAGTTTTGCCGAATATCAGCGTTGAACAGCATTTGGGAGTAGTGAAATTAACCCCTTGGTTAATTTTCAATCTGGGATTAGCGTTACTTGGCTTTTGAACAACCGGGCCCTGTACACCAACATGGCTGCCGTGACGTCAGGGGCCCGTTTCTCGAACGTCCCGAAACTTTACGGGCCATTTTCGGGTGTCACAATTCCCTTTGTATCTCAAGAACAGAGAGGATTTAAGTGGTCAGACTTCACAGTAATTTATCTCGTTGTTATCTTAAAAAGATGTTAAAAGCTCAGGTTTCCAAAACAAGTGGTTGGCAGTTTCACACATGACTTTTCGGGCCCGAAAACCATCTATTGTCTTTCTTTTCAGGTGGCTCCAAAGGAATTCGAACCCATGACCTATGCGATACCATTGCAATGCTGTACCAACTGAGCTATGAGGCCGCTCAGTTGGCATCAGGTCAATTTGTTCGCGAGTAAAAGCAGTACCGTTTTGGGAGACACTCTGTGACGTGGATTGTGTGTATTCCCAAACGCGAGAGGAGCAAGTGGACACTTCGTGACGCTTATTGAAATCCGCGTTCATCCTACAGGCCATTTCCGAGTTCATGCCTGCCTCCTCTTCAAAGCGAGTCTACGCACGGAGTTTTTCTTATGAAAATTACTTTTTATTCATTTGTAGAACTAATTACTATCACAAAAACATCGCACTTAGACTCGCTTTGAAGAGGAGACAGACATGAACTGGAAATGGCTATTGCCTGCATTTCTGGACATATCTGGTGAGAGGAACAACGCTGCTCTAAAACTGGAAAATAGGATATTGAATTTCATATAATGAAGAAATTGTACAGTCAACTCACGAAGTACTCAGTAAAAGCATTGACACGTTCTAACATTCCCTTGGGAGTCCACTCGAGGGGTAAATAAGGCTTCACCTAAGACAAAAATGCGAAAGAATAATGTAATACTTTCACTGAACGCCTTCAATCAAGAAACGAGGTTCCAAGGAGCATTTGAAGCCCAAAAGCAAATTATCTCTCTTGCAAACTGGAGCTATAGGATCTTGTCCAAGTTAGTTGCAATAGTCCTATCGGCTAACTCAATGTTGTGCCCAATCTAAACCCTTTGGGAATAACACGTTTTGTTCCAGGTATTTCCATATTATTTAAATGTGAATGCTACTTTATAATGCAGATACAATACACACAAAATCGGGAGATTTGAATTAGGTACGACATTGAGTTTGCCGATTAGGTCTATATTTGTTCCTAAATGTGTGGTCTCGCATTCGTGCCGAGGCCATAACATGAACTGGTTTCGGGATGCCCTCCAAGAACCAGTATTAGCAGGTGACAGTCTCCCCGCCTGAACTGTTTATTTCTGAGGACACAGAAGCTACAGGAAACACAACTTTGTGTCCCCAACACCACGCTCGAAACGCAGAGAAACCAATTATTGGCACTGGAATTCACGAAGCAACAAAAGGAAACGCTTTATCGGAACAAGAAAACAATGGATGCGAACTAAGAAACCTGAATGGAATTGAATGGCCTGCATTTGACACTAAAGCCACTGGCGCAAGCATAATTACAAGCAGTAATGCAGCTTAATACATTTAAGAGAATGTAGTATAGGGCTTGAGGGTCCCCAAAACGCCAGGAAAAGCTCCGAGCCCAGACAACTATAACCTTCTGACGTTTTGATTTAATAGCTACTCTTCCGTGAGTCTCCGATCACTCAGTCGTAAGGCATCCGAACTATTCGGAACCAATGAATGCATCTGTGTTACCTACCGATGTATTCAGAATGCTTTTGACCGTGCTCTCCACAAGAGTAAGATTTTCAATGTCGATTGTTTTCACATGTGGTTCTCCAATGAACATCTCTGCATAAGGATGCTGGGATGTAAGCTGTCAACAAATAAGGAATATGAAACGACTGCAAGGCAATAGAGCGAGTTTCAATCGAGTGTCATAAAACCAAAACCAAAGTAATTACTTTGGCTAATCAAAAAGGACAGAGACAATCCAGTAGACCAATCAAAACTCGAAGTAATTACACGTAGTCGACACAATGCGCGGGAAAATGTTCACGCGCGAGCCACGATTGGTTTTGGTTTCCCTCCTGATTGGTTGAAAAAGTGGGGTGAGAACTTTGAATCACTGAGTGAAGTAATTGCAAAACCAAAGCAATAGGCCATTTCCGAGTTCATGTCTGCCTCCTCTTCAAAGCGAGTCTACGTGCGAAGTTTTTGTGATGGTAATTAGTTCTACTTTACATATGAATGAAACCTAATTTTCATAACAAAAACTTCGCACTTAGACTCGTCTTGAAGAGGAGGTAGACATGAACTCGGAAATGGCCTATTCGCTAATTACTTTCAACACTCAATTGAAAACCGCTCTATAAACACTTTGACACATTGAACTCACTATTTTGAATCTCATTCGCTTCAAGAATATCTAGATTAGGCTACTAATGCACTGTTGGCAAAGAGCGCCAAAGATTATTCCTCTGTAGATTTTTCCTTGTTGAAAAGAAACTCACATGGTTTCGTAAAGGTTCAGTATGTCTCGGAGAGTGGAATCAGGTCCGACTTTAACTATTATGAATATGAACATCAATTTATAAATTAATTTATAAAAACTGCAATGCCCTGTAACGATCTATGCATTACGTTGGATCAACACGACCAGTGATAAACATAAACACACCACTGTTAGGACAGATCATCGACGCTCACAACGGCATTCTCTTCAAAATGGAACTACGGTCGGCCAAACCTACTGTAGCATGATCAGCGCTCAAACTAGAAAACAGACACAGACAGCATTCTCGACCCCAGAGCTCTTCTCTTGACTGAGGGAGAGAAGAGCTCTGGGGAACCCTGAAACAAAGTGTCTTGTCGTTGGTTTTCGTGAAGAACAATCAAAATCGTCTCTAATTGGTGCATTCATGTTTCCACGAGGAGTGAGCAGGCGCCGTAAGGTTCAAATAGCCAAGTTTTGGATATAAGAACCCTACGGCGCATGTTTTCCGTTTCCAAGAGCCTTGGGTCGATCCAAGGCTCTCGTGACGAGAATGACACAGACAGCTGTTGCGGGCTCGTTGGCCCTCGTTAGTGCATGCGCCGTAGCTAAAACACAATGAGCCTCAGTAACACTTCACCTATCTCATATGTGCCGCTAGTCATTCTAGAAAGAGCTATAAGATCGGATTGCGCAAAGGCCACGTCACAAACGGCCAAGTGTAACTCTCAACTGATCATGCCAGCGCCATTACGAGAGAAACTTTGGAATGGCAAATATCATCATGGTATCGAGGGTTGCCCTTGCATGGCCCTTTAGAATTTATTTGCCATTCATTTTGACTCTCAAATTTCCCGGGCGCGGCCATTTTGACTATGTTAGAGTTGTCCTGTTGTTATGAATTACCTCTCTTAATGTCGGCTTTCCCTTAAAGAATTCCGTGTTAACTCGATTGTGAGGTGGATCAAACTGCCAAAAAAAATCAATTCACAGTTTCTTACTCTGGTAATATACTTGTTATTTTACGCAAAGTCACTGTTTCAAATGAAACGGAAACAATTGCGTTTACGTGGTGGTGGGGTTACCCGCTTGTCCATACAAACTCTTATTTTTTCTGCCTCGCGTTTACATTAGAGGTGCGGTAACCCGCCCATCCGGGGTCGCGTTTTGCCATGTAAACGCTTGAAGGTGGGGTAACCCCCAACGCGGGGTCGGCTCGTGTCACAATATACTGCTTTAGGCGGAGGCTTGGTAGCATTAAAAGTGATAATAAGAAGCCACAGCTCTGAAAAGTTGAAGCAAGAGTAGCTAGTGAGAGTAGAAAAGCATTAACCGCCAAAATGCGTCCTTCGTTCGCCATTTTGCCGGTTTATGTACTTGGCGACCACGCATTAGCCTTGAGAAAGGTCACTCCGGGACCTCCAGGGTGGTAAGATTGCATGTAAACGGGAGCTCTTTTTCGATCTCACCTCCATGAAAACACCAGGTGATCTGGTGACGTAATTTGAAGGACTGGGAAGAAAAATCTTAACGCCGTACCCCACAACCGTGCGCGGCCTTAGGTGTTGTTTCCAAACTCCCTGAAGTATTTCCATCGCCAAAACTCAACAGATCATTCCGTGTCTCCTACATTTCCTGTTACTAAATGAATATTCAAGTAGAACCGACGAGATCTAACCTTGCCTCTGCCATGTTGAATTCGACAATATGGCCGCGCGCGGTTGTGGGATACGGCGTTAAAATTTTTCTCCCCAGTCCTCCGAATTACGTCACCAGATCACCTGACAGAGCCTAACTCAAACAATACAATGATCTCGGCACCTGATACGAAGAGACTTGAAGTTGGGGTCAAACCGTTTATCAGGTTTTTTCACCTTGTTTTTTGCAAAGCAATGCAAAGAAATGTACTTCAACTGAGTGCAGCACAATAGGCCATTTCCGAGTTATAGTCTGCCTCCTCTTCAAAGCGAGTCTAAGTGCTAAGTTTTTGTAATGGTAATTAGTTCTACTTTACATATGAATGAAAACTAATTTTCATAACAAAAACTGCGCACTTATACTCGCTTTGAAGATGAGGCAGGCCAGAACTCGGAAATGGGCTATTATTTTTCCTCATTAAACCAAGAATATCATTGTTTTGTGCCGTTATCCTTACCGAAGCAGTCCTCGTTTCTGTCAATTAAACAAACTCGTCATTTACTTTTCGTTTTTCGAGAGCCGTCCAATATATTAACAGAGCCTATTTTGGGAGCCAAACAAAGAGATCAGGCCATTTCCCAGTTGCCGTTTGCCTCTGGTTCAAAACGAGTCTTGTCTCGCTAGTCGTCGTCGCAAAGTTGCACGAGTTTGATTTGCATGAAAATACGCTACTCATTTCCATTTGAATGGTTGTGCACTAGGACTTACTTTGAAGCGGAGGCAAACAGCAACTTGGAAATGGGCTATTCACATCGTTACCTTTGCGTTGAGAAAAATACATCCTTGTGCAATGGCCTCAAGTGGTGCTGGTCCTTCATACGGGAAACCAAGGCCAATGAATACCTGAATGAATTTGAATGCCTCGATTAAAACGAAGATTATACAGTGTTCACACCATCTAAACCGGCTGAACATAGTACAATCAAACCGAATTTTCTGTATATGACGCAAGAAAGAGGGCGTTGAGTCCAATTCAGGGAACATTAACATAAATTTGAAAAGTTTTCCGGGTGAAGTCTGCTCGTAGTTTACAACAGCGTCATACTACTAGAGGGGTTCAATTTAATTCCACAACGCCCGAACAAAATCGATAACTTTGGCCAATAAAAACAAGCGTAGAAAATCAAATTAGCCAACCACAGAAAGCAACGTAAATGCAAGCAGCCGGCGAAAAGCGCGGGAAAACACGCGGGCTAATCATACCTCGTTTTCTATTTAACTCTAATTCGCTGAAAATTTGGCACAAGAATGCTAAGCCAATCACCAAGGGAAGCGGTACAAAACCCAAAGAAAGCGTGAGGTTGCTTTCAACACCCAATACAAAAACCACTAGGGTGCCATAAACTCAATCCTCCTTGAATAACAACAAAAGCTAACGAACCTTGGTTTCCTTTAATAGCTTTTCCAAATCTGGTTTACTAAGAATGCCATGGGTGATAACATAATCAGGCACATTGCTCTTAACGGCTTCCTCCTGTTTAAGAAAATTAAAGACCGTCACTAAATGCCTTTTGGTACGAAAAAAAGAGACCTTTTTCCGATATTGATGTATCAGCAGAGCGTAATATTTTCGTTACATGATTGATCTTCAGGTTGCCTAGCAACAGCTACAAATTGGTTTGTTGTCATGGCGCCTCATCTCATTCCACCTCCTCAGTACTGGTTTGCAAGCGACGGCACTCGTGGTATTTTATATCTGCTTCTCTAAGAATGCGCTTCAACTCTACTAGTAAACTTACTGTTACTCCGAAAAACGTTCCATGTATCTCCAAATATTTATGCAACGTGTCAAGGTATTTCCTTTTGCCCTGAAACGCAACAAGTAAGACAATGAGCTTCTGTTAACATTTGGCAATTCACTGAAACTGACTGACTCACTCACTCACTCAGAACATACTGCTTGCAGAGCAGACCTTGAGCGGTACCCTCAAGGTGTAAATGACTCGAAATCAAAACTATAATGGTCTAAGAAGCATTTCTGTACAAAAACAATTTAATTTCTGTTCCGAGAACATATCTAGAATGCGAAGAAACCTCGCAAATTTTTAAAGTGCTACTACGACCAAAAAAACAATTTTATTTTTCTTTGATTTCAAAGCTATGTTAACTAAACAGTAACTCATCGAAGTTTTAAGTCTTGATCTCAAAAAGACACATGTTTATTTTAACTAGAATTTTCCTTTTTAATGGTCCGCTATTACTAACTTTAAAATCTTGAGAGAGCTGGATCGAGGAGAAAATGACGTCAAATACATCTTCCAAAATGGCCGCTATTTTACTATTCTTTTGTTTGATTGCAAATTGGCCCTTTTGGTCTCGTTTAAGGTTAAATAAAAGAAGCCAAAAGGGCCAATTCGCAAGGAAACAAAAGAATACTAAAATGGCGGCCATTTTGGAATAAGGTGTATGCCTGTGTACGCGGCTGGATTAAGATGCAGCACGGGAGTTTCGGACTTTCAGACTTTTAAACTCGTGTTTTGCATATATAATAAGCTGCGTTTACACGCTGAAATTTAAAGCTAAAAAGTAAATGACGTCACTTTTCCCTAGATCCAACCCTCTGAGGTCCAATCGGCCAGTTTGGAACGTGAGTAATGGCGGACCGTGAAATCTATAGCTTACACTCAAAGTAAATAGCCTTTGGATAAAAGTCAACGATAAAAATTATTTTGGCAGTCAACTCGCTGCGCTCGGTCCGTACGCCATGACCTCGGGCCAAATATTTTCCCGTCCGACCCTCCCACTCAGTCAATAAGTACGTATTCTCTACTTGCAAAAATCCAGTAATGCACATCTTGGACGCGCCAAAAAAAATTGCATTATAGGCATTGTTCTCGATTTCTCTTAAGACATCTTTATGTCCCCTGGACGTTGCAAACAATGATTATGCAAAATATTGGGGGCGGGGGAGGGGGGGGGGGGGTAAAAGAGTTGTATTATGTGATTTGTGCAAGTAGAGGATTCGCACCAATGACCTTTGTGGTGCGGGTGCAATGCTCTACCAACTGCGCTAGTGGGGAGTTTAAGATCTACGACACGACGGCAACGAAAACGTCACAAATTATGCATATTTAATGAGCAAAAACAATCGCTTTGCACGCTCTGCACGTGCATTTTTCATTTTTGTACATTTCTTTGACGTTTTCTGCAAATCTACGACGTGAAATTACCAATTCCGACTCCCCTATTACTTAATTCGCCATTTCGAAAATGGCTGAAGGAAATTGTTTATACTCTGGACATTTCATCAATATCTATATAATAAACAAAACATTACATGGCCGCTTGGGGATACGAATTTTACCTTCTCGTGCTGATAGTATCTCTCACTTGTTCGCCGTTCGCTGCGCTCACTCGTGAGACTCGATAAAATTCATATCCCCGCACGACCATGCAATATCCTCTATTTCTTTCAATCAGAATAATACGCCTCACTCTTACCCGCCAAAACTCAACATTTTTTCCATACACAAGTCCAATAGGTTTCTTCTTCAGCCGTTCTGCGTCTTCAGGCACAGGGCCACTAACCACAAAACCAAGGAATGAGTTGTCCGGACTGTGCGCTAGAAAAAAAAAAAGAGTTTTACTTCAATCTCCCGGTTTTACCTAAAAACCGCTAGGGATTCAAGATTAAAGGAAACTTCTCCTCAATTATACACGGTGGACGAAATAGCGCCGGCTCAAAATTTCTGTTTCAGCGTCGTTTGCATCAACTTTGGACTTGTTGCCGAAAATCCCTAAGAAATACTTTCAATTCCCTGGCTGGGATATGCATGAGATGACTTGATAAGTTCTCTACTTTGCTTCTAGGTTATTCTTGAAAATTATTTGGGTTAATCTGCTTTGATTACTCTCCTTGTAATTCAACTTTTTGGTTAGAATTAACTCGAGTTTATTTGACTTATACACTGCCTGCAGTTTTTGTTTCTCCCGCGAGTTCAATCACTGCACACTTTAACAAAGGTCATTCAATTTCATCATTCACAAAGTCACTTACGAAACATTGTGAAAAACTGTCGCAGATTAAGGTCCGCCACGGTCCAGATCGATTTTCCTCCCGGTAATGGCCCGCTGTATGCACCATAATTGAACTCTGCGTCAGTCCCAAATGAATCAAGAATTCGAACTCGGCATCTAAATAACCAAATCAAACAGCATCGAGAAACAAAATGCTATATTGGCATATTTGGACACTTGACATCCCCCCACCCACCAAAGAAAACCCTACACTTCCGTTTGCCTGACTGTTTTTCTGTCTGTCTGAACTGTCTGTCTGGACAGTCTCTCTCTCTGTCTTTCTCGACTGTCTGTCTGTCTGTCTGGACTGTCTGATATCATGAGCATACTTACAAATAAGGCGACAAATTAGGAATAATGTGCATCCGTAAGTATGTAATTCCGTTGTAATCCGTAAATATCAAGTCGAACTCTGGTGAGAAGGCGTCGGAACATCCTGCCACTTTCGGTACAGTTAGATGCCTAAAAAATGACAAAAAATGGTTCGTCCTACAGACACATTTACAGCTATGTCCACTACGCCTTGTTGTCTACTGATGTAAAAGGGTAACAACTATGACAGACATTCGCATTCGGTTAATACAAAAAGGTAACTCATCAATGCGAAAAAATGACATCACCGTAAGCCAAAATGTCGCACGGCTGGAACCCGCGTTTTTGGCGGGAAGTTTCATGGCCAAAGTGATGCATAAATGACATTGCCTTTTAGTAAAACAACCAAACGTTTTGAAGATAACCGAAAAACAAGCTAAGTATTTTTTTGACATGAAAAAAAAAACATTAAATGGGCGACGAGTTAGCGAAGCTCAACGTGAAGAAAGCGACTGAGAGCAAGAAAAAACAGGCGAAATATTCCGAGACAAACACCGAGAGATGTGACGAGCAGCGGAAGAAAAGCAAGCACGAGCACGGCGATACAGACTGAATAATACAAATGATGATAAAAAATGACGAAAAGAGCTGGAGAGAGCATGGGAGAATAGACTAATTCATAGCAATGAGCAGGCCGGACTGGTCGTATGGTAAGCATACTAGTTTATAGAAATATCTCAAAACTCAAACACGAATAACTAATAATTGATAGGCTCCACTTTTAGGCTTGCCTAAATATGTATATTAATGTTTTTTGTCAATGTAACATACCTCATGTAAGTACTTTGATTGTCAGCAATTGTTATATCGTGGCCTAAGATGTATAGAGAAGCTAACAAGTCACTCCATTGCACCATTTCTCCCAATGGCGCACCAGTGAATGCTCGGTTGAGCCACATCGGTTGAAAAGCATACGTACCAAGGAATACGAAAATCTGATGAACAAAATTTGAAATCTTGAATCATGCGGACTCGTGATGCGTACAAAATACTCTCCTCTTACAAAGCCCGTTTTCTCGGGCCCTTTGTGGAGATTAAAGCCCTGGCCAAACTATCGAACAAAGTTGGATTCCACATGCAACATTGTTGGATGTAAATGTTGACGTAGTGGCAAAACACTATCCAACATTGCTTGACGAATTCAAGTTTAAATTGGCGCAAAATTTGAAAATGTGGCGAAGCGTTATGCTACGGAAGTTGTTTTAGGACGGAAAGGACGTATTCAAACAAGGAAAAACCAAAGAATGATTAAGAAAACGTGTAGAAAAGGGTATATTCTTTGCAAGATACATTCGCGCTTAGGGGATGATGATTATGAGTTCGGATCAATTTGCAGGAATTTTAAACGCTATTAAACCACACATCTCCAAACAGCGATAATGATTAGGTAGGCTAAAAGTGTCCCACAGACATGGCCTTGCTTCCTATTCGCTGATCAAGGTTTCTGGCTGTTCATCAACAATGTAACCACAACGTTCCCTTGCTCCTTGTCCGCCATCTCTGTTGCAAATGATGCATGAAGCCTTGGCTTGAAAATAAGATAGCGATTCGTGATTGGCTAGCAATACGAACGTGACTCGATTCAGGACACAACTTTGTTGGAAGAGCGGCAAAACACTACAACATTGCTGTGTCAAACAGAATTGTTGGTTGTAATGTTTGATCAAAAGCAAACTCTATCCAACATTTGATCGAGCAAAAAATGTTGGACGAACATCTTCCAACATGGGCGGCCAAACTGTCGAACAATGTTGGATCGAGCAAAGTTGGAGCCTTCAATCCAACTTTGTTCGATAGTTTGGCCAGGGCTTAAGAAACAACGCAGGCTTCGTAATTATTCCAACTTTCTCAAGCTGTACAACGTGGTGGTCATAGCATTTTTAGTAATATTTCAAAAACGAGTGCGAGTGTTTCATCGGGGTTTCAAACACGAGAAAACTGAAAACCGTTTTCGAGTGTTTGAAACCCCGATGAAACACGAAGCACGAGTTTTTGAAATCACTTCTCCGACAAAAGAAAATTAGTTTAAATTATCATTTGAATAAGTTTTCTCAGTTCAACTATTATATTTGAGACGTGAAATGTGCATGATCCTCAAAAAAATGTGCATGATATGAATGATCCTATCACCTAATTGCTGCGCTGTGACAATTTTTGAATATTCATCAACTGATGTCACGTTGTTACCTAGCTGTTCGTCAGTTCTGAGCGAACACGTTGCTTCGCAAAGTAAATGACAGAGTGCAGATTTAGACCTCCTAAACTAGCGAAGAAGAGGAAAAGTGCGTGGCCAGAGCTATTCCGAGGTAACGTGTGCATCTAGTCTGATAAAATTTCTAACGTCAGTGCCATTTTAGGTCGGAAGTGTACAGCAAGTTTGAAAGTGAACCAAAACACGAGGTCGCCACCGTTGAGCGAGAATTTAAATTTAGAAAAAAAGAATGGCCTTTTCTGTTTTGGGTAGTTTACTAACTGTACTGTTACATTCAATGTTAGCAGTAAATAATTTAGGTTTAAAGTTTGTTTCGTAAAATGTGTGATTTAATAAAGTTGTTTATCGCCACATGTTTTTGTTGCTTCATCAATATGCAGATTAAGAAAATTTGCATCCGTGATTGAAATCGTTTCAAACACTCGTTTTTCATTGGGTTTCTAAACCCATCCACTTGACCAGAATACGTTGCTCTGGTTGGGTAAGAGCTGCATGAATAATTAATGAGTTGGAGAACGTCGTTTTCCAATTTCAGGAACGGATAAAGATCTACGAAAACGATATTGTCATCATTGTTCAAGTTCGCTTAACTTCTAAAATCTTTAACCACTCAGGAAATAAACTTCTAAAATCTTTAACCACTCAGGAAATAAACTGGTAAAGACAGCATTGAAACTAAAGGCCAGGATAAATGGCTTTAACATTTGTTTCAACATCCATTCGATTTTGTTGAACGATATTGAACGACGTGGGGTGGGCAAACAATGTCAACCCATCATCAACATTTGATTCAACAAAGCTAGACGAGAGGTCTGGTGTTCAGACCCTGGCTGCAGCCATGGTTGTTTCGGTGGAGACGGACATACTACGTCATTGACAGACCGATTAGTGCGCACACGCGTTTTTACTGTCAGTAGCATGTAACAATTAAGGCAACCTGTTTCAAAATGAATGGCTTTTTCATTTCTGAAAAAAAGTTTTCATGGTTCATATTTCTTGACTTATCTTGTTATATGCAGCTACGCTACCTTTTTCGCTTGATGCTGCCTTCGTAGTGATCCTTCTCCTGCAAATTCCTTGGCTGCAGAGACCCATTCAGGCCACATTCTTGTGATACGATCTCGCATCCATCGCAGATTCAAACTGGTTAGTGTGTCAATGAACGAACCTTCCAATTCATATCTCATTGTAGCAACCTAAAAATTTTGCAAAATTGAGGAATTTATGTAAGTGATGCGGGGAACAGAAATCATCATCGCCATTGTCGTAATTGGCACCGTCACGGTCATCGTTGTCATCATCATCATCATCATCATCATCGTTATCGTCATCATCACATCATTAGCATCATCGTCATCATAGTCGAAGGTTAGAGCGACGACGGGCTGAAGCCCCGGAAACCCGGAAGTTGCAACGTTGTTGGAAGAACGCTTCTAACAATGTTGGATACGCATTTGACATTATTGGAAACACGTCACTTTAGTACAGGCACTTTAGTCACCACCGCCATTTTGAATTGCTCATGGTTCTCAGATTGGAGACTGGGCCCTTACCTCTGATTGGTCTTTGCAATACAACATTGTTAAAAGGGCGAGTAAATTAAAAGGGCGGCTACATGCTTCAACATTTGTCACTTTTGTGTATGTTGGGGAAAATGCCTGATGAAAATCAAAACATTCTTCCCACAAAAAATGTTGAACAAACGTCATCAAACATGCATGCTAAACGTCCCAACATTGTTGATCCAACAAATGTTTTATAACAATGTTTGAAAGTGTGTGGGTTAAACACTCAAAACATCAGCTCACAAATCTTTCTTCTGCTGCTTAATTGGCTTTTATCAACTTGTTTGATAAAACAAGGTTTTTCATTGTTAGTTTTTATAGTAGCTCTGTTGAAAAGTGTACATAGGGTTGGAGCGGTACATATTTCTTGCTTATACTTTTCAAACCTTTTCTTCTCTCGTTGTATTTTTCCGTCGCCACGGCAGCACTGGACAAAACCTTTCAACCTGCGGGGAGATTAGAGACTAAATTCATTTATTGTTAATTCCCTGAAGAATCTTGTAACTTATATGTACGACAAACAATCAACAAAAAAATTGTTAAGATGACGAAAATATAAAGAAACCTATATTTGTAAATGGTGATATTCAAATTTTACGGCTTGTTCTGGATGGCGCAGTTGCCCATTTTAAAGACACAGTTTAGCATTTGTTGAAAAAGAACTGCTACAGTTGGTAATTGAACTGCTGACCTGATCGTGTCACCAGCTGTAATCTATAAATCTACTGGATGGATGTCATTTTCTCTTTCTTCCTTATCTATCACTGTAATTTTTATTGAAATAAGTAAGTTCTGGCCGTTAATATGAAGGTCCTAGTTTTGTTAAACAAGCTCTATTCCATTACACACATGGCCATCAGTTGAATGTCACTAACTAATCATTTACCATTGTATGGAGAAGCTAGTGAATTCATGAATAAGGGTTGCGTGATGGGCCCACTGCTAACTAACTGTGCCATTACCACACACAAACTATAATACACTTAATGTATGGTCCCGAGGGAAACAGTTAGTTTGTTTTCCCGAGAATCCTGGGCCCGGTTGTTAAAGCTGGTTAACTCAATCCAGGATTAGCGTAAACTTTTGTTTCTTGTTTTCAGCTTTTTGGTGAAATTTTCTCTTGCTTATTTTTGTGTTTTAAGACTGACTCCTTCTAATGTAAAGTTTTGCGGAATATCAGCTTTGAACTGCATTTGGGAGTAGAGAAATAAACTACGTGGTTAATTTTTAATCTTGGATTAGCGTTAATCAGTTTTTGAACAACCAGGCCCAGATGTTTCCTAAGACGAAGTCAAACAACATCGAATGCTTTAGATAGATCCATGGACACTACAGCAACCAGTTCCCCTCTCTGGCACAAGCTTCTCCAGTCCTCAGTCAACCTCAGCAGTGCTGTCTCACAACGATAGAACTTTCTATAAGAGCTGACGAAATCAAGCAGCTGCTTAGCTAACAGCCTCTCATATATATTGTTAAGCACAGGTAAGAATGTAACAGGCCTACAGTTTACTTTATTAAAATTCATCGCCTTTATTAAACAAAAGTGTTAACCTTGTTTGTTAGAGGCGTCAAAAATGTTAGTAATAGGTTTAGATATCACAGTTGCCTATTTTCTTGTTTCTCTGTTTCCTAGCTGCGTAGTGGCATCATGAAACATATTTTTGCTTACAGTGAAGCTAGGATGAAAAACAACCAATTTCTTTTTTCCAAATCAAAAAAATGTGCTTGCTCAATTCACTCTGCAGGACCAGGCTACCTCACTTGCAGCCTTTGTGCCCCCTTGCATTGAAGACCTCTGCAAGGTCACCCCCAAGGCTTGTCAAGGAATCAGCCTTAAAATCCAAGTTATAAATATACAGTTACAAATGATAAAAATTTTCAGTACCTCACTTAGATAAATTAGAATCGAGCAGAGACTCTTAGGTTTAAGATGGTGACGTGTAACATAACACGGCACATTTGTATGCCATAGTTCCTGCATCCACTAAAACAAAAAAAAATACGAAAATACACAATGTATGTAGTAGTAGTAGTAGTAGTAGTAGTAGTAGTAGTAGTAGTAGTAGTAGTAGTAGTAGTAGTAGTAGTAGTAGTAGTAGTAGTGGTGGTGGTGGTGGTGGTGGTGGTAGTAGTGGTAGTTGTTGTTGTTGTCAAATGGGGACATAGTGTTTGAGTGGAAAATGGATAGATAGATAGATAGATAGATAGATAGATAGATAGATACTGTGTTTATTTCCTTCCGTTTTGCAGCTAAGGCTGAATTACACAAATGGGGTCAATACTAGAATATATAATATTATGAATACTTATATGTTACGAATTCACAAGGTCTCCTTGTATTACATGCTTGTCTAATTAAATTAGTGTTTCCTGACCTGAGCGTGTAACCATGATAATTTGTCTGCGATGCAGTAGATGTAAGCACCGAGCATAGTGGCTCTTGCGCGTGAGCATCGCATAGAAAATTGACGCAAGCCTGACCACGACACGTGGCAAGTGTCTGGAGACCAGACGCGACTAGAGCCTCGCTGTAAGCCAGGCCAGGAAATACTATTCGGAGGGCCTTCCTCTGTACGCCCTCAACAACATCACTCAAATACTCTGGTAGAGCGGACCAAACTGGTGATCCATACTCGAGGATTGATCTTACAAGGGCGCAATAGATAGCAAATCATCAGACATCTTACTTCACTTTTATTGTGCTACCTCACAAAGATATATTGCACAGTGTCAGGCCGGTCTAACAGTTAAGAATTAATAACAATAATATGAGTCTTGAAAGGTTGCTGGGCTAGTAGATAAGTTGATAATAGATTGAGTTAACTGTTCCAATTTGGCTACTGTTTGTGGTAGGAAACTGTATTTATACAACTTGGTACAAGCTGAGAGTGGGATATAGTGTTCACATTAATGTATGTCTTGATCTCCTAGTGGGTTTCTGGAGTGATTCCACGAAGGGAATGTTGTTCAAACAATGGATAGCGCTATCCAGCAGATAAATCACTATCCACTGGATAACTCAATTGGTTTTGCTAGTGTTTATCCACTGAATAGTGATTTATCCAGTGGATAGCATTATCCACCTTTTGAACAACCGAGGCCAGATGGATAACTAAATGCAAAAATGTTTCTGTAAGAATAACACTCTCAATAAGAAGATATATTTTGAGTTGACTTACAATAACTTTGTCCTTGCAAAATGGAAAAAGCCAGTCATTTGGAATTTCACATTTTCCATCTTCTGGCTTTCCTAAAAAGAAAATTACATTATTAGAGGTGATATTTAAAACTGTATAAGGATTCAATAACTGACTTACTGGGTGAATGGTTCACTGAAAAAATAATGACTGAATGACTGGCTTAATGGTGAACTGATTGAATGACTACTGGTACATAGTTAATCGAGTTAGCACTTCTCATTGCTTCCTCACGGTATCTTGATGGCAAAAGATATTAAAAATTCTCCTCACAGTACAAACTTGTCATAGCAAAGTGAATTGATTTAAGAAACTTGAAAAAAGTCATTGATATCCAGACCATGCAATTACGACAAGTGGTGGTGGATACATTAAGTTTCAACTGTTGCATCAAAGAATTGGATCCATTAGTCAAGAGCTTGTTGAGCTTGTTGGGGTTGCTTGTTTGAATTTTGTCAGTCAGAGTAATCCTGCCTTCCTTTAATTTGTAGCAGAATAATCAACTCTTCTTCGGACTACAGTATGCAATAAAACCACAACTGTACCAACTAATGCTGTCAGATTACCTTGCAAAATTTGTAACTATCAAGTATGTCCACAAGTATGCTTTGGTCTACACATTGTGATTAATGTTTTTGGTTAACTGCTGACCTGTACACGTAATTTCAGCTGTTGCTGCAAAAGGTTACAATATACAAGTGTATCTATCTATCAACAAGTATCTAATAATTCATGGAAAACAACACACCTAAAGTAATGCATGTATTTAAGTATGTATGAGTGAATGGCACTCAATGTGTCATGAATCACATAATCAGATCAGATTTGTTACTACTAAGTACTGTATGAAGAAAAACAATAACGACAGCAACACCCTTCATTGCCTTCCTTTAAGTTTAACCAACATGTCTCCAAATTCAATGACCCATGCTATTTGTAACAGAAACTTATTCAGAGTTCTCCTTATCAGGCGGTAACCGGTAAAATTTACCGCTTGTAAGAGCACTTATTACCGCCTGCACACGCTCAGAAGTCGCTTATCCTTTGCAGAACGTCCAACATTAACCAATTGCTTTTACGGTTTGAAAAGGTGCCATAC